>NC_134691.1:184176111-184476944 GCF_050947455.1 Rhinoderma darwinii
TATGAGCCAAACAAAATATGGGAAATTTCTTTGGGTATTGAGACTTATTAGGAAAAAAAGTGGCTTTTATTCATTTTTAGATTCCTGTAATATGTTTATCATAATTCCATCAGTTCCTATTGACTTTCTTTTACAATTTATATCCAATCTAAGTAAACTTCTAGAAAGATCTTTAATGTATCTAACATTAATAAGATTTCATCAATAGTTTTTTTTATGCAGAAGCCTTCTCTATAATCAGGGGTGTAGCTATAAAGGGTACAGAGGTAGCAGTTGCACCCAGCCCTAGTGCCTGAAGGGGTCCAAGGTCCATCTGCCACATAAGTATACACCTGTATTATAAATGGCATGTGGTAGGTGGGGGCCCTGTTACGGATTTGGCATAGGAGCCTAGGAGCTTCAAGTTACGCCTTTGTCTACAGAATATGCCTTCTACATTTGCTTGATCTTTGTTTAAGATCTATGAGCAAATATTGTTCGACTAAAATGAAGAGAACCTGTCAGGTCTTTTCAGCCTCTAAACCGCCAGCATGCTGTAACGCATGACGAGTCTATGGTTCTGAATATGGCTCTGTATATATTTGCAGATGCAGCACATCCAATAAATTCAAGTTTATGCAAATTACCAGTCAGGAGTCATCTGGGCGTTGCCGATATCAGGAAGAGTCAGGCAGCAGTCCGCTCCCTAAACATGCCTTACATCATCTCTATCTACCATCTATGCACCTAGAGTCTATCAGAACAGCGCATGCTCAGTGAAATGAGCTATACTGTCCTCGGCTTCTCTAATTTGTATACAGTGCACGTCTTTTTAGGTTTTGCAACATCTGTAAATTTATACAGGGCCTTCATTGGAGATATATGCACATCATGTATTACAACATGGAGGCAGTTTAGGGGGCTGAAAAGACCTGACCTTTTTCTTTGTAGTGGACGTTTTACATTTCAGATTCAGGCCTTCTGCACATGGCCATAATCGGGGTTCATATTAGTACTAGCAGCCTGCTAAGAACCTATTCTGTACCTCTGTGTGCCTCTGGTTATGCTCTCATAGATTTAGGCATGCAGGCATATCAACTCTCCCAGTTTTACTAAGAGTCACTCTATTTTTTCGCCTCTCTATATGATATATAGTTTTCACCCAGTTCCAGTGGAAGGAGGCTTAAAATAGTGCAGGCGTAGCAAAAAATAAAACATTTCTGTTATCTATTGGTTTAATCCTGTAAACATACCATCCTCGCTCTTGTTCGGCTCTGGGTTCTGTTGCACTAGGTCCTGACGCCATCCAGTGCCAGGATGTAGTTTGTGCACACAACGTCTGTCGCTAAACAGCGTGAAAACACAGTGTCCGTAGCTGAACAAGAGCCGAGAGTGAGGGTGGTAGGTATATCGTCTTGTCTGGGGTCTGAATATATTTAAGGGGTCTAGTCTGGGGTCTAAATATATTTAGGATTCCTGGTCTGGAGACTCCATATATTTCGGGGGTCTAAATATATTTAGGGGGTTTGGTTTGGGAACTAAATATATAAGGATGGTCTGAATATATGTATGGTGTCTGGTCAGGAGTCTGAAATTAATATAGGGGTTTGATCTGGGGTCTGATATTAATATAGGGGCACTACCACGAATGATATAGGGCTAAGTACAGGTATACATCAGCCTATATGCCGTTCCATGTAAAAATGGAGATCACCTATAACAAAAGCTACACGGAAAACCAGCTAGTAAACATATAACAAGTTTTTATTAGTCATAAATATACAATTAAAAATGGGGCTTCCGGAAGAAGCGACGTGTGAAACATTTGAGGAGTTGGATCTCCTCACTCTTGGTCTGTAGGCCCTCACTCATTGTCACAGTCCATGAGTATGTGGACCCTCTAGGCCGCACCGCCATAGCGGAGTAGCAGCTGGCCAAACAACAGTCCTAGTACAAAAGTACCTTTAATAGTCCAGACAGTAATGAAGGCTCGGCACAGATGAACTTGTAGACACCAGACGTTGTATATCAGCAGGCGTGACCGGCACAACACGACTCCAACAGGCTAAGACACAGAAACAGATAAAGCACGGGATACAGGATACAGGTAGCAGGGCACGGGAGCAACGAGAACAGGATAACACTAAGGGATCATTTGCTAAGACTAACATGGGTAAACACAACAACGCTCAGGCAAATAATGAAAGGGCAGAGCCCTTTTTATAGTCATGGGCTAATTACAGATTTTCCTCATGTGTGTGCACTGGCCCTTTAAGGCTGGGCGCGAGCGCGTGCACGCAACCTACGGGAACTAGTGCAGCGATGCGGAAGTGAGTGCCTGCATCTCTCAGGAGGGAGATGCCGCCCGGCACTCATTTGTCCATGGTGGCGGCCGTCGGGAGGGCAGGTAAGCTGTGGACGTTACAGTATCCCCCCTCTTAAGCCCCCTCTTCTTGGGACCAGAGCAAGAGAGGAACTTTTTAATGAGGTCAGGAGCATTGAGGTTCTCTTCTAGCTCCCAGGACCTCTCCTCTGGACCAAACCCCTTCCAATCCACCAAATAAAATGTTCTTCCTCCTACCTTTTTGATGTCCAGGATCTCCTTAACCTCGAACACATCGGAAGAACTGCTGGGAGCAACTGCAGGGCTAGGCGTTTTTTTGTAGTGGTTCAGGACCACAGGCTTTAGGAGGGGATCCTGAAGGGTAGGAGGCAGCCGAAGCTTGTAAGAGACAGGGTTAATTTGCTGCAGGATCACAAAGGGTCCGAGGAACGTGGGTGCAAACTTGTATGACGGTACCCTCAGCCGGATATTCATTGAGGATAGCCAGACTTTGGTACCTGGAATATACAGATCTGGCTCTCTTCTCTTAGCATCTGCTTTTCGCTTTATGCGATCGACTGCCTGCAGAATAGAGGACTGGGCTTGCTGCCAGACCTGAAGAAAATCCCCAAATGCAGAGTCAGCTGCGGGTACCTGGGATGTAGCCAGAACAGGAAGAGGAATTCGTGGATGTTGGTCGTAGACAATGAAGAACGGTTTAGAAGCAGTGGACTCACTTGTGTGGTTGTTGTACGAGAACTCTGCCCATGGAAGAAGCTGTACCCAGCCATCATGCTGCATGGAGATGAAGTGGCATAGATAATTCTCCATGATTTGATTAATCCTCTCGACTTGGCCATTAGACTGGGGATGATAGGCTGAAGAATAGTCCAACTTCACATCTAGGAGTTTACAGAGGGCTCTCCAGAATTTCGAGGTGAACTGAACCACCCGATGAGACATGATATGAAGAGGCAAGCCATGCAAACAGAAGATGTGCTGGATGAAGAGATTCGCCAGTCGAGGAGCAGAAGGCAGGTCGGTCAGCGGGATAAAATGAGCCATCTTCGAGAACCGGTCCACCCCCACCCAGACCGTATTGCATCCTGCAAAGGAAGGAAGGTCAGTGACAAAGTCCATTGCTATATGCTGCCACGGAGCATTAGGCACAGGCTGAGGTTGGAGCAGACAGGCTTGGAGTGAGCAACTTTGTTGGAAGCACACACAGTGCAGAACGAGACAAAGTCCACAATATCTTTGGGCAGCGTGGGCCACCAGAAATGATGGGCAATCAAATCTCGGGTTTTACAAGCACCCGCGTGCCCAGCCAGTTTGGAGCTGTGCCACCAGCAAATGATTCTCCTCCTGTCTGCCAACCACACAAAAGTTCTCCCTGGAGGGATGTCACTAACTTGCAGACGATTAGCAGAAAAAATACAGGATGGGTCAATAATACTTTGCGGAGGCTCCACGGTGTCCTCTGTTTCAAATTACCTGGACAGGCCATCGGCCCTCACATTTTTGTCCGCGGGCCTATAGTGGATCACAAACTGGAACCGAGCGAAGAACAGTGACCACCTGGCTTAATGGGGTTCAGCCGCGGGGCCAACTTGAGGTAGGTGAGCTTCTTGTGGTCGGTATATATCAGGATGGGATGAGCTGCGCCCTCTAGTAGATGTCTTCAATCCTCCAGAGGCAATTTGATGGCCAGTAACTCCTGATCCCCAATAGAGTAATTGCGCTCTGCGGGAGAAAAAAAGTTTAGAGTAATAACCACAGACCACTGCCTTCCCTTTGGAACCTCTCTGGAACAGAAGTGCATCTATACCAACATAGGAGGCGTCCACCTCCAACGAAAACTGTTGAGACATGTCAGGATGATGGAGGGTTGAGGCTGACGTGAAGGCCCTCTTAAGGCTATTGGATGCAGATTCTGCCTCTGGTGTCCACACCTTGGCATTTATACCTTTCTTGGTAAGAGTATAGATGGGAGCCATCAGTGAAGAGAAGTTTGGGATAAACTGCCAGTAGAAGTTGGCAAATCCCAAAAAACACTCTATGGACCTCAGGCCTTGAGGACGTGGCCATTCCAGTACGGACTTTACTTTCTCAGGATCCATCTTGAGGCCGTAATCCGAGATGATGTAGCCCAGGAAGGGTAGAGAGTTCTTCTCAAACACGCATTTCTCCAACTTGGCATAGAAACGATTCCCCCTTAATCGCAGCTAACTTGGCGAACATGCCTCCGATGCGTCTTTGGATCTGGAGAGAAAATCAAAATATCATCAAGATAGAACACAGACATAGGGGAGATCTCGGAAGATCTCATTGATGAATTCTTGGAAGACCGCGGCAGCGTTACACAGACCGAAGGGCATTACCAGGTATTCATAGTGCCCGTCTCGAGTGTTTGAATCCCGTCTTCCATTCGTCACACCGGCGAATCCGGATCAAGCTGTAAGCCCCACGCAGGTATAGTTTAGAAAAAATCTTGGCTCCTCGTATGCGGTCAAATAGTTCGGAAATTAGTGGCAGCGGATATTTGTTCTTGACCGTGATTTGATTGAGACCACGGTAGTCGATGCAAGGCCGAAGAAATCCGTCCTTTTTCTTGACAAAGAAGAACCTGACCCCGGCCGGGGAGGAGGACTTTTGTATGAAACCCCTCTCCAGATCTCCATGATATAGGCCAACATGGACTGAGTCTTCGGCAAGGAGAGAGGGTATACCCGTCCATGTGGAGGGGACGCATTTGGAACCAGTTCAATGGGGCAGTCATAAGCCCGATGTGGGGGCAGCATCTCAGCCTCCCTCTTGCTGAAGACATCCGCAAACTGAGCGAAATGAGGGGGTAATCCTGCCAATGACTAAAGCAGAGGAGGCTGGACAGGATGGATCTGCAACAGACAGCGATTGAGACATTTGAAGCCCCATTGGAGAACCTCTCTGGAATTCCAGTCCAGGACTGGGGCATGTAGTCGAAGCTAAGGCAGACCCAGCAGAACAGGATTGACGGCTTTGGGCAAAACAAGAAAGGAAATTAGTTCTGAATGAATGGCTCCAACTTGGAGCTTCAGCCGCTTGGTCTCAGATACAATCGGATCGGACAGAGGCAGTCCATTCACCGAGGCAAGGGCCAAAGACATCTCCAGAGGAACTGTGGGCAACTGGAGATGATCCACTAGGTCTTTTTAAATGAAGTTTGCCGCGGAGTCCAGGTAGGCAGAGACCTGGTGCGTCTTCTCATCGGACACTTTGGTCACAGGATGGGCAGTTTGGAAGAGAATCTTTGTTCAGCGCCATTTTGCCTAGGGTTGTCTCTCCAACCAATCCTAGGCACTGGAGTTTTTTGGCTTCTGAGGGCACAAACGCACAACATGGCCTCTGAGGCCACAACAGACAAAGTCCTAAAGTGCGTCTGCGTTGTTTCTCCTGGGCTGACAATTTGATCCGATCCACTTGCATAGGCTCCTCTGGTGGAACAACTGGTGAGGATGACAGAGATTGCTGGAAAGTAGGCGCCAGCCTGGGAAATCTTCTCTCCTGACGAACCTCTTGGGATCCTCATGTCAATCCGGGTAGCAAGCAGAATGAGGTCATCCAGGGTAGGTGGCAGATCACGAGAGGCAAGTTCGTCTTTAATCTCGGATGACAGTCCCTGCCAGAATGTGGCCATCAAGGCCTCGTTGTTCCAGGACAGCTCTGCCGCTAGGGTGTGGAACTGAATGGCGTACTCACCCACGGAGATGTCTCCCTGGCGAAGGGTCAGCAGAGATGCAGCTGCTGACAAGACTCGTCCAGGTTCCTCAAATACTGTGCGAATTGTCCGTAGGAAACACTGGAAGTCACGGGTTCTGGTCCCTGGCGTTCCCAGATAGGATTCGCCCCCGCTAGGACCTTGTCAGTAAGGAGGGAGATGATGAAAGCGATCCTTGCGCCATCGGTGGAGAATGCTCTGGCATGTAGACTAAAGTGTATCTAGCACTGGTTCAGAAATCCCCTGTAGGTACTCGCGTCTCCGTCGTAGCGAGGAGGTAGTGGCAGTGAGAATCGAGAGTCGGTACCAATACTGACAGGAGGTGTAGTAGTGGGAACAGGAACAGGTGCTACGATGGCTGCAGCTTGCGCATCCAGTCACTGTGCAATGGAGTTCACTGCCAGGAGAGAGTTGGTCCTGTCGTGACTGAAGGTCTCGCAGGTCTGCCTGCATGGCTTGTCACGTCGTTATGGTCTTGGGTTGACCAGTGGGGTCCATGGCCTGAGTGTACTGTCACAGTCCGTGGGTATGTGGACCCACTATGCCACACCGCCGCAGCGGCCAAACCACAGTCCTAGTACAAAAGTACTTTAGTAGTCCATACAGTAATGGAGGCTCAGCACAGATGAACTTGTAGACACCAGACAGGGTGTATATCAGCAAGCGTGACCATTGGCACAGCACAACTCCAACAGGTTAAGGCACAGGAACAGATATAGCACAGGATACAGGTAGCAGGGCACGGGAACAACGGGAACAGGATAACACTAAGGGATCATTTGCTAAGACTAACATGGGTAAACACAACAATGCTCAGGCAATGAATGAAAGGACGGAGCCCTTTTTATAGTCCAGGGTGATCATGGGCTAATTACAGATTTTATCTGTGTGCATTCACCTCTCTGTGCTTGTGTAAGTTTTAAAAGTTTTTTCAATAAAGTGGAAGATTTTTCCCTTTTAAACTCAGCACTGGATCAAAAATGTTCTTCCTTTGCATCATGATTTAACCGAGTGCCACCTCGAGGATCTGTGCGCAATCTAAGATCAAAATGCCAAGACTGGTGAGCTGGAGGAAAACTTTCTATTTATCCATATAGGGAGTCTGAATATATTTAACCATGCCATTTTATATAATCCACACCTCTTAAAAAGGTCACTCCTATTTTTGTTGAACCTGCAGCTCACGTCTCCCTACACATAGTTACACAGTTTTCCAGTTAATTCATCCCACTTATAGGGGCTATTCCATGAAAAAATATTACTAATTAAAGGCCAGAACATGTGAAAAGAAAACATTTTAAAATTGAAAGTATTAAAAATTATTTTTGTGTTCTGAGATAAGTATGTGTTGGTGGTAGCGCGTAATATGTGTCCACCCACTGCATCAAGCTGTGCTGGACACTTATGCACCATTTTTCTGGTTTGCCATCAAATAGTGGTGGACACATGCACCGTTCGTCTGGTTTGCCATCAAGAAGTGCTGGGTACTTATGCGCTGTTCGTCTAGTTTGCCATCAAGCAGTTACATAGTTACATAGTTAGTACAATTGAAAAAAGACACATGTTCAGCCAAGGGTTGGGAAAAGGGAAGGGAAAAATTTCTATACATAGGAGCTAATATTTTTTTGTTCTAGGAAATTATCTAAGCCTTTTTTTAAGCCATCTACTGTCCCTGCTGTGACAGCTCCTGCGGTGACTATTCCATAGATTCACCGTTCCCACAGTAAAGAAGGCTTGTCGCCTCTGCAGGTTGAACCTTTTTTACTCCAGACGGAGGGAGTGCCCCCTTGTTTTTTGAGGGGGTTTTACATGGAACAGGATTTCACCATATTTTTTGTATGTGCCATTAATATATTTATATAAGTTAATCATGTTCCCCCTTAGTCGTCTTTTTTCAAGGCTAATTAGGTTGAATTATTTTAATCTTTCCTCACAACTTCTCCATGCCCCTTATTAGCTTCGTTGCTCTTCTTTATATTTTTTTTCCAACTCCAGGGCATCCTTTCTATGAACTGGATCCCAGAACTGAACTGCATATTCTAGATGAGGTCGCACTAATGCTTTGAAATGTGGTAATATTACATCCCTGTCCCGCGAGTCCATGCCTCTTTTAATACACAACAATATCTTGCTGGCCTTTGAAGCAGCTGATTGACCATTGCATGCTGTTTTTTAGTTTATGATCTACAAGTACACCCAGATCCTTCTAAACAAGTGACTCCCCCAGTGTAGCTCCCCCTAGGACATATTAGTCACACTTAGGCTTTATTCAGACGAACGGGAAAAACGTCCGTGCAACGCGCGTGATTTGCACGCGCGTTGCATGGACCTATATTTGTCTATGGGGCCGTGCTGACATGTCCGTGATTTTTCCTCAGCATGAGTCCGCTGAAAAAAATTCACGACATGTCCGTTCTTTCTGAGTTTTTCGCACATCACGCACCCATTGAAGTCAATGGGTGCGTGAAAACCACGCATGCCGCACGGAAGCACTTCCGTGCGAACTGCGTGATTCGCACAAGAGCTGTCAAAAGGATGAATGTAAACAGAAAAGCACCACGTGCTTTTCTGTTTACAAACATCCAAACGGAGTGTCTTTGAGATGAGCGAGCCCGGACAACCGAACCGAACTTCACCGGGTTCAGCCGAACTCGTTTTGACCGAACCCGGCAAAAAAAATTCGGGTACGCGACGTCAGGAGAGAGTCACTGTCCAGGATGCTGAAAGAGTTAAACTGTTTCAGCACCCTGGACAGTGACTTCCGATCACAATATACATGAACCTGTAAAAAAAAAAGAAGTTCTGACTTACCGATAACTCCCTGCTTCTTCCTCCAGTCTGACCTCCCGGGATGACAATTCAGTCCAAGTGACAGCTCCAGCCAATCACAGCTCAAGCACAGGCTGCAGCGGTCACATGGACTGCCGCGTCATCCAGGGAGGTGGGGCCAGATGTCGAGAGGCGCGTCACCAAGGCAACGGCCGGGAGGGAAGTTCGCGGTAAGTACGAACGTCTTTTTTTTTTTTTTTAACAGGTTGCTCGGTATTGTGATCCGAATTCACTGTCGAGGGTGCTGAAAGAGTTACTGCCGATCAGTTAACTCTTTCAGCACCCTGGACAGTGACTATTTACTGACGTCGGCTAGCCTCATCTCTATGATGGTGGCTGCGCGAAAATCACGCAGCCGCGCATCATACACGGATGACACACGGAGCTGTCAAGTGGTTTTTGCGCGCGCAAAATGCCGCGTTTTTGCGTCCGCAAAAACGCCACGCTCTTGTGAATCCAGCCTAAGTGTGTTTAAATCAACTTTTAATTTACGAACATCTTCCATAGACTGAACAATACTACGTAGCTTGGTGGCATCTGCAAAAATAGAAATAGTGCTATTAATCCCATCCGCTATATCATTAAAATAAGTTGAATAATTGTGGACACTTATGCGCCATTCGTCTGTTTTGCTATCAAGCAGTGGTGGACACTTATGCCAGGCTCCTTGAAATTTTTATTACGATAGATGCCAAGGGTTTGGTGCGTGCAACGTAACGTTTCGGTCAAAAGACCTTCGTCGGGCACTGATTACCCTGGTTGCTGGAGTTTCCAGAAGGATGGCGCTGCTTGTAATGGCGGATTTCCGCTCGTTTTGGCGCTGAAAACGAGCGGAAATCCGCCATTACAAGCAGCGCCATCCTTCTGGAAACTCCAGCAACCAGGGTAATCAGTGCCCGACGAAGGTCTTTTGACCGAAACGTTACGTTGCACGCACCAAACCCTTGGCATCTATCGTAATAAAAATTTCAAGAAACTTGATTTTGACGTCTGTGTGCCGAATACTTCTTCCAATATACGATTGGGTTGGGACCCTATTCGAGCACCTACCCTGATCTTGTGCATTCCGAACCTACCTCTACTTATGCCAGGGGAGTAGCTAGGGGTAATGTGGGGCGCCGCAGAGCAGCCGTATCAAAACAGCTGATCGCTGCTAATAGGCGCCTTGTATCCTGCGCTGCAGTCGCCTGGCATACAGGGCGCCCATGAGCTGCGATAAGCTGTTTTTATATGGCTTCTATGCGGAGATCCCATCCTCTCAGGCTTTTCCATTCTCACGGCAAACCCCACCGCCCCTCTCGTGGCTCGATTGCCCAGTCTGGCACTATGATTTTTTCTGGAAACTTGGATAAAGTCCTAGAAAACATCCGTGTCAGACAGGGGAATAGGGGCACTTGCATTTCGCAGAAAATCTCTTCAGAATAAATCGAATTGGCAGCCGATTCTATAGAATCAGCCCCAAAACAAATTTCATGAAATGTGATTTTCAAATCACTGAACATTTTAAGCCCCTCCCCAAGATGACCAGAAACACCTATTTTAATACAAGTTAGCATGAACCATGTCCTTTTAATGTCCATTTCGCAGGACTGTCCTGCTGAAATCGTGACTGTTGGCAGGTATGCTTAGAGCAGAGACCACAGCTTTTATTATCTGTAGCCACTGGTCTAATCATACCTGTCATTAAACAAATTTCTTGGTTTAATACTATAGTAATGCTATACTGGGAAGCAATACACAGAAGTAAACAATCATCAGTTAATAAAATGGTGACAAATGTAAAACACAAATAGGAGTCACAAGTGAAATATTGAGCTTTACCATATGGTGGCAATAAAGTGCCGTTAAACGACACAATTCTAAAACGAAAATCACTGTACAGTTGTTAGAGTAGGGATGTTAGAGTATGTGAGCTTGGCACTGGTGGCATCTAACTGTCCATATCATTTGTAAAACTCTTAATAAAATGAGTATTGAATGAAAAAAAAAAATTAAGTTTCAATGCAAGTGCCTCATCAACCCTTACTTTGCAAATGCACCGTTGCTTGTTGCCTAAATTGTGCAGGGATCAAATAGTTTATGGATTGGTTTTTGGTGCGTTAGTCGGCTCATGCTTATAAAAGGACACACTATTTTGAGTTATGGTGTACATCAAATAAAAGCTGCAGTGTCTAGAGGCGTAACTATCAGGGGTGCAGCGGTTGAGACATGACACGGGGTGATCAGTCAAATCCTAGAGCAAAAATGCACAAACAAATGCAAAGAAAATTAAATCCACAACTGCAACATAAAAAGCATTGTCTGGATGAGAAAGAAAGCTAGAAAAAACACAACTAGAGTATGCTGCAATTTGGAAAACATGCCTATAGGGTAAAAAAAAAAAAAGGCATCAAGAACACAAAAATTGTATGAATAGAAATGTATATTTTTTAATTTACTCACAGGAAAAATCTGGTCGCTGCACAAAAGAATACACGGGTACTGTAACGGCTGCCGCACCGATCCACGCCTCCCCCATGGCCTCTGCTCCGGTTCCTGCGCCATCCATTACCGCATGCTTATCCCGAGCTCCACTTATCCGATCTGGATGCTCTGCTGGCCCTGAGCAGCGTCAGGTAAGTGCATCCCTTACCTCCCTCCCACGGCCGTCATCCTCGATGTGCGGCTGCAGTCACTAGAGGGCGCGCTGACTCGTTCTGTCTTAAAGGGCCAGTGCGCGCCTTAATTCTAAAGACTTCCTATTTAAGGTTCCTCCTTCCGTTCATCCATGCTTGTTCAACCAAGTTCCCCGTGAGTTTCCTTGTTCTTTGTCTCCTTCCCTTCTGCCTTTGTCTGGATTTCCCGTTGCTGACCTCTGCCTGAACTTGTCTATCCTTGCCTGCCGCCTGCCTTGACCTATTGCTATCCATACCCGTTACGCCGCCTGCCTTGACCTATTGCTTCCATACACGTTACGACGTCTGCTGCCTGTTGTGACTTCTGCCTTTCCATCCGACCGCCTGTACCCGCTCTGCCAAGCATTGCCTGGGTTCCAAGCACCATTTCCCAGACTACACCGAGGATCCACGAACAAACCGGTGAGAACCGTTATAGGTACATATGCAAAGAACTGCTGTGTGTGTTTCTAACAGATCTCTCACATGTACACAAGTACAACATTGCATCCACATCAGTTACAAAAAAAGTGTAAGGCTTTGATCACATCTGCATCGGGGTTCCGTTCATGGGTTCCGTCAGACCTTTTCAGGGGAACTCACGAACCGAAACCAAACAGAAACCATAGCTTTCCCTTAGCATTACCATTGATTTCAATGGTAATGCTTCCGTTGCTAATTGTTTACGTTTGTCTCCGTTCCATAAGGTTTCCGTTTTTTTGGTGGAATCAATATAGTCGACTGCGCTATTGATTCCATTAAAAAAATGGAAACCCTACAGAATGGAGACAAACGGAAACCATTAGCAATAGAAGCGTTACCATTGAAATCAATGGTAATGCTAACGGATCATAAAGTGTTGGCATATTCTAGCGATATGTTATCACCCTCTGTTACTGATGTTTCATTTCTGTTAGGATATGTTCACACTGAATTTTTTGGAGGCAGAGAATTCTACCTCAAAATTCCGTCTGGAATTTTGAGGCAGATTTTGGTCGGCCTGCATCCATTGAGCGCCGCGGGCAAAAAATGCCACGAAATAGGCTTTCTCTGCCTCCCATTGATGTCAATGGGAGGTCAGAGACGTAAACGCCCGAAGATAGGGCATGTTGCTTTTTTTTCCCGCAAGGCGGTTTTTTCGCTCGTGGGAAAATAATGCCTCTGCCTCCCATGGATATCAATGGGAGGCATATTCTGCCGCTTTTTTTTGGCGCGTTTTCCGACGCGGTTTCTGCATCAAAAACGAGTCAAAAATCTGTGTTTACTGGCCCTCAATATCACCTGTAACCTTGTGTTACATATACAGTTTGCAATAAGAAGATTTTTGAAAATAAAATGACGCATTACACACCAAACTTGCCCAAACTACACAAAGCAATTAAGTTATTGTGTGTACTGGCAAATAGAAGAAATCATGCATAATCTCTCTTCAAGAGTAAAGCTACATACGTTCTTGTACATCTTTACAACTCAGATGTCTGCATTTTTATGCACAATTAGTATTTTTTTCCTGTGAGATTTGCTTTTCTTGTGCTTTGAGTGTCCAACCAAGGCTCTGTTCACACCAGTGTCGTGACAGTTATACAGTATCCATTTATAAAACAGAAACTAGCAAATCTTGATAGACCTCATTGACTTTAATGTGATCTGTCAGGTTTCCTTTGAGGGTTCAGTTATTTTTGATAACATGAATAGTGCTGTAGACCATGTTATTCTTGCAATCAGGGCCATAGTTGTGATAAGGCAGAATTTCGGGGGCGAGACTTTAGATCCCTTTTTTTTAAAACTGTGCAGTAAAGGGAAGATGGGCGGGACGTTGGATTGCTGAGATATTAATTAGCGGTCTTGCTCTTCATTTAGTCAAGTAAGTTGTTGATGTGCTGATCAGGGAAGTGACAGATCAAAAAAAAAATGTCAAAACCCTGATAATGATCACACTGTGTGAATAAACCCTTATTTGGGGGGCTAATCTCAATAAATTTTGGGTCTGGTCTGTATTACCGCTTAAGAAAGCTTTTTTGCCTTTTTCAAAATTGTAATTTCTCTGCTTGTAAGACAGATAATCATATCACACAAAATAGCAAAAAATTAACATTTACCATATGTCTACTTTATAATAGCAACATTTTTTAGACCTTTTAATTTTTAAGATGTTAGAAGGCTTAGAAGTTTAGCAGCAATTTTTCACTTTTCAAGACAATTTCTAAAACAGATTTTTTTTTTTAGGGACCAATTCAGTAACATCACAAATCAAAACAAAACAATCACCCAATTTTAAAAGCTGAACCCCTTTAAGTGTTCGAAACAGTATTTAGGAAATTAAAGGCAATTTACACTTTTGAACTCATTTTTTTTCTTTAAATAAAACAATGTTTAATTTGATGAACTTAGATGTGATCGTTATTAGCTGGATACTGCGAGTCAGAGCCGTCAGTCCAGCTAACCTGACAGAATCGGCTTTCATGGCAAGATACAGCTTCTATGTATACAGGATACATAGAAGCCAGGGGCATAGCTAGGGGGGGGCAGGCGGTGCTTGTGCCACGAGCCCAACTTAGAGGGGGGCGCCAGCGCCACCCCCTCCTGCACTATGAATCCCCGGCCACAGCTTTGGCAATGCTCTGGCTGGGGATTCTGCTGCTAGAGGGAGCTACAGTGGCATGATCTACAGGGGATAGCGCTATGTAGAGTGGGGGTGGCGCTATCTACAGAGGGGCGCTGTGTGGCACGATCTACAGGCGATATCTACAGGGGGCTGTGTGGCATTATCTACAGAGGGCACTGCAGCATTATATACAAGTGGGTGTGGCACTATATACAGAGAGCAGTGTGGCATTATCTACATAGGGCACTGTGGCATTATATACAGGGGATACGGGGCACTATATACAGAGGGCACGGTGGCATTATCTACAGAGGGCACTGCGGCATTATCTACAGGGGAGTGTGTGGCACTATATACAGAGAGCAGTGTGGCACTATCTACAGAGGGCACTATGGCATTATCTACAGGGAATGTGTGACATTATATACAGAGGCCGCTGCAGCATTATCTACACATGAAATTAATCTGTTTTTAAAAATTCGGCAAAAACTGAAACACGGACACGGAAGGGATACAAAACAGAGGTAAAAAACTGAACGAGACGGACGTTTTTAAAAGACAATACACGAACCCTGTTGTGTGAATAGAAACAACAGCAATCCCATCATGGTGTGGTGTGGGTAGGCAATGCGGGGTGGGATTGGGAAGATGTAAAGTTAGGGCTAGTGTTTGGATCTTTGCAGGCTCCCATGGCTGCTTCGAAGATATGATATAATCTGATCTGAGGTGAGTTCAGTGGACACCAGCTGCCTTCTGGGCTCTCCCTCTCAGCGCAACAACCGATGACAACTGATGGTTCTGTAGTTAAAATTGGGAAAAAGCATGATGGCAACTGATACATTTTTGCATCAGTTTTTGCATCAGTTGTAATCGCTTGCGTGACAAAAAACTGATGCTGATGCAACAGATATAGGTGAACGGACCCTAACCCTTTTAGAAAATATAATTGCCATCAAGAAAAAGAATTTGTAAGTCCACATTTTGATTTCTGCAATTTCTAAGGGTTTAAAAGGGGAATCACTGAGATTTCAGGACCAACGGAAGATCCGAACTCTGATAAGGTCTCAATACTCTAGGCCTCAACCTCTTAATAGCTTAGTAAATAAATATTTTAACTACTGGCTCATTAGCCATTGGTTTGCCTGAGAGAGCAGAAATCTGTTCTTCCAAGCTGCTGGGTCTTAGACTTCTGTCAAATCCTGTGTGTAGGAAGGCCAAAATATCCTGGATAGATGGCTCTAAAATTACTTTCCCCCTGTTCTTTACACCACTTTAAAAAGATGTCAAAGGGGTTGTCCATTCCCCAAAAATTGATGGCCTATCCTCAGGATAGCACATCAATATCTGATTGGTCGGAGTCCGACTTCCGGGACACCAGCCGATCACCTGTTTTGAAGGGGCTGCGGCACTCGTACGACTGCTGCTTCCTCTTCATTTCCTTTGCTGCTCACACTGTAAATCGCCGACACACTGGATTCTTTTATAAATATTCATAGTAGCAGGCCCTCTGGACTGCATCAACGTCTCAACAACTGACACAGAAAAACCCAATCGTTTCAGGCCATCAGACTGAGAATTTTGTAAATGTGGCAGTATGATTTGTCCTGGATCAGAAGGTCCGGACTTTGATGTAGTTTCCAATAATTGTCTCTAGCCATCTGCATTAGCATGGAAATCCAGACCATCTTGAGCCTGTATGGTACTCCTACAATTGCAGATGTTCCTTCTTATCAACTTTTCTGTAGCACCTTCAAAATGATTGGGACCGGTTGGAAGACATAAGCTAGACTGAAGTTCCACTTGATTGACAATACATCCAAAGCCCATGGTCTATTGTGACAGTGAAGGGAACAAAACATTGCAGTCTTCCTGTTAGCTCAAATTGGCATGAGGTATATCATAGTTTTCCCCATTCTGTCTATTTTCTGGTTCTAGATTTCTTGGTTAAGTTCCCAGTCCCCTGGAATAGCTTAATGTCAGCTCAACCTGACTGCCAAGACATTGCTTATGCCTCTGATATGCACTGCCATCAAATCTTTGAGAGAGTCTAGAATAAATCCTAGGAATCTGCAATTCTGTGACAGAATTAAAAGTGATTTTTAGAAGCTTATCATTCAGCCTAGGCGTCAGTACCTGGAATGAGATGTGGCATGAAGAGGGAGCCTGAGGGGACCCAGTGGGGAGGAGAGGAGGAGCTGTATATGTATTTTTTTTAATTGTATGTGATGAGGGGTGGATGAGGCGCTGTCGTTACTCCACAATGGTGACGCATGGACGGTCACAATTGTGGAGCACGGCCTGTGGAAAGATGCAACACATTTATTAAAAGGTGTTGGCCTCTTAATAAATGTGTTTCATCTTACTCTAGCAAATTGGTTATTAAGACTGGCATATGAAACACCAATCTTAATAAATCTGCCCATTGAGTTTTAGGTGCTAAACTGTTGTACTTATTTTCCTCCCGCCACTCCTTAGTTCTCCACTAGATGTCACCCTTAAACCAACTGTTGGGAAAAATAATCTGTGTATTTAAAGTAGCGTTATTGTTGTAAATCCTTTTGACTAGCTTGTGGCATGTTTGGCTTCCAGCTTTTAAAGCATTTCCTTGTTTATTTTTTGAACTACATCTTTCTAAAGCACCGTGGTATTCATATGCAGTAGGCAGCATCAGTACAAATAAAGTAACTTAAAAGAACACGTTTTTGTTTAGGCTGTTCCCTTTTTATATTTGCTACTTTCCCTGATCTTAAAGAGGCTCTGTCACCAGATTTTGCAACCCCTATCTGCTATTGCAGCAGATCGGCGC
Source organism: Rhinoderma darwinii (assembly GCF_050947455.1). Lineage (NCBI taxonomy): Eukaryota > Metazoa > Chordata > Amphibia > Anura > Rhinodermatidae > Rhinoderma > Rhinoderma darwinii. The sequence continues at coordinate 184,193,065 of NC_134691.1, forward strand.
TGCAATGTAGATTACAGTAACGTTTTTATTTTTAAAAAACGAGCATTTTTGGAAAAGTTATGACCATTTTTGTAGTTATGCAAATGAGGCTTGCAAAAGTCCAAGTGTGCGTGTTTAAAGTAAAAGTACAACTGGGCGTGTATTATGTGCGTACATCGGGGCGTTTTTACTTCTTTTACTAGCTGGGCGTTCTGACGAGAAGTATCATCCTCTTCTCTTCAGAACGCCCAGCTTCTGGCAGTGCAGACACAGCGTGTTCTCGAGAGATCACGCTGTGACGTCACTCACTTCCTGCCCCAGGTCCTGCATCGTGTTGGACGAGCGAGGACACATCGGCACCAGATACTACAGTTGATTCTGCAGCAGCATCGACGTTTGCAGGTAAGTCGATGTAGCTACTTACCTGCAAACGCTGATGCTGCTGCAGAATCAACTGTAGCCTCTGGTGCCGATGTGGCCGACACGATGCAGGACCTGGGGCAGGAAGTGAGTGACGTCACAGCGTGATCTCTCGAGAACACGCTGTGTGTCTGTGCACTGCCAGAAGCTGGGTGTTAACGAACAGAAGTGGATGATGCTGATTCGTCAGCATCATACACTCCCATTCCTAACGCCCAGCTAGTAAAAGAAGTAAAAACGCCCCGATGTGCGCACATAATACACGCCCACTTGTACTTTTACTGTAAACACGCCCAGTTGTACTTTTGCAAGCCTCATTTGCATAAATACAAAAATGGTCATAACTTGGCCAAAAATGCTCGTTTTTTAAAAATAAAAACGTTACTCTTATCTACATTGCAGCACCGATCTGCTGCAATAGCAGATAGGGGTTGCAAAATCTGGTGACAGAGCCTCTTTAAGTACTGAGCACACAGGTAGCATGCAGATGTTCCATGCATGTCTTCAACGCATGTTACCTAAATTAATATTGCATTGGTGTTTAATACCGGATTTAGTAAACTTATTATTTTAAAATGTTGGTTTGCTCTTACAAAATAAAGCAGAACATTTCGTGCAATTCTCACAACATCTAGCAGCTAATATAGCCTTCCTGTTGCCCGTCCCTGGGTGTCGTCCCATCATTTGTACACTAAGGAGAGGACACCCAGTGCTCCAACGCTTGACATTGCCCTCACTGTAGTAGGAGGTGTCGGAAGTAAATGCGGCCCACGTGGAGCCTGGCACTTACGTAATCGCAAATGTGTGGCGCTATGCAGCCAATCACAAGGTGCAGCAATCCCATGGGACACAAGAATGCCATCTCAGGAGGCTAGCAGGGACGCTTTGCAGCAGTGGTCACATGTGACAAAATAACGTCATCTCAGGAGGCCCACAGGGACGCGTCGCTGCAGGAGATCAGCGAACCAATTTGCTGAGTATGGTAATTTTTTTATTTTAAGGGTGGAATCGCAAGTGCATAGATTGCTCTGTTTGACTCTCTGATGTCTTCTAGGACTGTATCCAACTTGGATATAGTCCTAGAAAACATCAGAGCGTTGAGCTTTTCCATAGGAGATAGTGGCGCAGCACATTTACAAGGATCCAAGAAGATGCAGGGCACATCCAAACTAAGTTACTGATGCAACCCCGCAGGTTATACGAAGTTGTGGCAGGCTGTGGTAGGCAAGAGCCTCCCAGTGATCCATTGCGGTACTGTAGAATGATCACATGTTGGCCTTCACTTAGGGCAGAACCCAAACTTGGTGGATCAGTTGGAGTATTTCAGTATCCTCTATCCCAGCAAGTGTCAGCTGGTTACATCATCTGTTCACTATTGTTCAGAGGCGTAGCTAGGTTCTCCTGCAAAGATTCAGATTGCCCCCACCCAACTTATTTCCCGACATTTCCTTCCCCCTTGCCATGTTTGTTTTCTCCACCAAATAATGAGGTGTAATTTTTTTTTTACTTTTTTTTAATGTAACTCTAATGTAACTTTAATAAAACCATTTGTACATTTTACAAGCAATATAGTTATATAAGAAAGTTACCATAACAATAAATTAAAAGAAAATAAATTACAGGTCACACACAGCCCCCTTGTAGATAGCACCACACACAGCCCCTTGTAGATAGCTCCACACAGAGCCCCCCTCTTTTAGATAGCGCCACACAGTCCCCTCTTGTAGATGGCGTGCCGCACAGTCCCCCTTGCAGATAGTGCCACACAGTCCCCCTTGCAGATAGTGCCACACAGTCCCCCTTGCAGATAGTGCCACACAGTCCCCCTTGCAGATAGTGCCACACAGTCCCCCTTGCAGATAGTGCCACACAGTCCCCCTTGCAGATAGTGCCACACAGTCCCCCTTGCAGATAGTGCCACACAGTCCCCCTTGCAGATAGTGCCACACAGTCCCCCTTGCAGATAGTGCCACACAGTCCCCCTTGCAGATAGTGCCACACAGTCCCCCTTGCAGATAGTGCCACACAGTCCCCCTTGCAGATAGTGCCACACAGTCCCCCTTGCAGATAGTGCCACACAGTCCCCCTTGCAGATATGGCCACACAGACCCCCTTGTGGATAGTGCCACACACAGCCCCCTTGTAGATATTGCACACAGCCCTCCCTTGTAGATATTGCACACAGCCCTCCCTTGTAGATATTGCACACAGCCCTCCCTTGTAGATATTGCACACAGCCCTCCCTTGTAGATATTGCACACAGCCCTCCCTTGTAGATATTGCACACAGCCCTCCCTTGTAGATATTGCACACAGCCCTCCCTTGTAGATATTGCACACAGCCCTCCCTTGTAGATATTGCACACAGCCCTCCCTTGTAGATATTGCACACAGCCCTCCCTTGTAGATATTGCACACAGCCCTCCCTTGTAGATATTGCACACAGCCCTCCCTTGTAGATATTGCACACAGCCCTCCCTTGTAGATTGTGCCACACAGCCACATGTAGATAGTGCCACACAGCCCACGATGTAGATAGTGACACACACAGCCCCCTTGTAGATAGCTCCACACACAGCCCCCTTCTCGATAGCGCCACATACAGCCCCCATTCTTGATAACGCCACACACAGCCCCCTTGTAGATAGTGCCACACACATCCGCCTTGTAAATAGCACCACACACCCCTTGTAGATAGCGCCACACACTGCCCTCCTTGTAAATAGTGCCACACGGCCCCCCCCTTGTAGATAGTGTCACACACAGCCCGCTTCCCCAATGTAGATAGCGGCACACTCCACCCTTTGTAAACAGCGGCACACTCCCCACCCACCTTGTAGATAGTGCAACACAGCCTGTTGTCCCTTTGTAAATAGCGCCACATTCCCCCCCTTGTACTTAGCGCGACACTGTAAACATAGCGGCGAGCGGTAGCCTACTGCTACCACTCTCCGCTCTGCCTGAAGTGACTTACCGGAGGAGCCGAGGAGGTCATGCGGTGCAGGCAGCGGCGGAGTTCCATTATGACTAGTGTATGTGACAGCCAAGGCCAGCCTTAGGTTGGATGGCGCCCTGTGCGGGACTCTTTATTGCCGCCCCTTACACAAACCAAAAATTAACCACATATTCTAAATACATAAAGACAGATATTTAGACATGCAGGTAAATATACATACACACATTCTGGAATATATACATACAGGTAAATACATAGACGTACAGACACATATACACACACACACACCGGCAGATAAATACACAGACAGGAACATATACAAATACATAAAAGGCACGTGTATATACAAGCGCAAAGACACATTCACAAACAGAACCACATATACCCAGTACAGATAATGTAGTAGATTTCACATGAGGTCCTATTTAACATCACAGATAACACAGTGATATCTCTGAGTACAGATAATGTAGTAGATTTCACATGCAGCCCTATGTAACACGACAGATAATACACAGTAGTAACTAAGTACATATAATGTAGTAGACGTTACCTGCAGTCCTCTGTAACACCACAGATAAAACATTGATAACTATCTGAGTACAGATAATGTAGTAGATATTACCTGCAGTCCTATATAACACCACCGATAACACAGTGATAACTCTCTGATTACAGATAATGTTGTAGATGATAACTATACCCACAGACACGTATAAAAACACACACAGAGGTATATATATAAGGGGCAGCAGATTTTATAAGGGGCAGCAGGGTATATAGGGGCAGCAAGGTATATAAGTGTCAGCAGCATATATAGGGGCAGCAGGATATATAGGGGAAGCAGGGTATATAGGGGCAGCAATGTATATAGGGGACAGAAGGTCATATAGGGGCAGCAGGGTATATAGGGGAAGCAGGGTATATAGGGGACAGCAGGGTATATATGAAGGAAGCGGGTTATATAGGAGGTAGCACAGATATTTACATTTTATCTGTTCTACTTGAATATTGAACACACTTTTACAAAGAGACATAAACACACGCAGAGACACACACACACACACACACTGTAACATATACACATACAAACACAGAGACACATACTGTATACCCTCTACACACACATATACACACAGACACACATAGACACTCAACATGTGTCCGTGCTGACAGGATCACAGGTTTCTTGCAGGACGGGCTGTGGGCGGAGCTTCCTCCTCTGCTCTTCGGCTGTTATTTACTCCGTGTGTGTGTAACAGCAGAGCACAGAGTAGAGGTAGAGCCCAGTGGCGCCCCCTACATGCTGGGAGGGTGCAGCGCCCTGTTCGCTCACACACCCCTAAGGCCGGCCATGGTGACAGCCTGGGACTGGACCAGTCAAGTCACCTGACGTGAGTCATCTGACTTGACTGGTCCACTCCCTGGCCATCACTGACCCCAGTCAGAACGCCACTGCATGATATCCTGGCTCTTCCTAAAGCTGATCGCTGCTGCAGGTGTCCGACATACAGGGCTGTTTTGATACGGCTGCTCTGTGGCGCCGCCCCTTCTCTACATCATAGTTGTGCTCGGGGCACATGCTTCGCCTGCCCCCACATAGCTATGCCCCTGTTATTGTAACACTTCCTTAACAGGACCTAATAAACATAAGTACCTCACTGTTGTGTAGCAAATAATTTATTGTTTAACTGTTATTGTTTAAATTCATTTATGGCAGTATTCTTATCTACACCACTTCTTGTACATATAAAGGGGAGCGGTTTGCATATGTAACTTATAAATACAGGTAATTTACATATAAATACAGCTAAGTAACTTAACAATATACAGTGTTTATTGTACTCATATACAAATAATGCATGCATTGGATGCCTGTCCCAAAGGACCTGTCACGCCTGTGCGGTATGTGGACCCACTAGGCAGTAGCAGAGTAGCAGCTGTAACAGTCAATAACAATCTCTGGGCTAAGAGTACCTGGGAAGATGATCTGGCAGATACTTGGAGAAGCAGGCACATGGTGTAGCAGACACTTGGCACAGATGATGCTTGGCATGGTAGATGACACTAGACGTGGCAGATGACACTGGACTTGGCAGATGACACGGGTCGTGGCAGATGGAACAGCACCACTCCAACACTTGATACAGCTCAGGAAAAACACAGTTACGGTAAACAGGATACAGTAAGAAGGATACGGGAACACTGGGAGCAGGATACAACTAATTAAAACCACAGAAAAGGCCATACTCACAGATTCGGTGGTGGGTAAAATACCCGTTCCAAACAGGACGCAACCAGGTCAGAGAATGCTGTTGATGGGAAGTGCCCAGGTTGCGTCCTGTTTGGAACGGGTATTTTACCCACCACCTAATCTGTGAGTATGGCCTTTTCTGTGGTTTTAATTACATTCTATGTCCCATGTTTTTGTATATCTTAGATTTTGGAACGAAAAGTTCTAGGTAGGGACTCGCAAGTGTGGGGATCCGTGACGTGGATTGCGAGCTTGCGTTTTTTTGGCCAAAACAACAACTAATACCCCATGTTTTTTCATGGTTACTTACATTGTACATACTTTTTTTCAGGACGCGCCCGGGTCTTATGATGCTGGGATAGCCTGGTGTGCGGATGTTTGGCACTGCATGCAGGGCAGCCCGCTCTCTTACAGTATGGGCGTTATAAATAGGCTGTTATTCGGCGATATATGCTGTGCCTCACTATCCAAACACTATGCCTCCATGTTTTACACTACACTCACTTTTTTTGTTTCACTCACAGCCCTGATTTCTACACACCACATTTAGTCATGTCCCCTATACCTCACATGTGCACTATACACAGTACTTTATTATTTATTTATTTATTATTATTACACATTTACTTCCATGCCCAACACACCACTCCCCTCAAGGTTAGTGGGAGTGGCTATCATTATTTAAACACACCTGGGCACTTCCCATCAACAGCATTCTCTGACCTGGTTGCGTCCTGTTTGGAACGGGTATTTTACCCACTACCTAATCTGTGAGTATGGCCTTTTCTGTGGTTTTAATTACATTCTATGTCCCATGTTTTTGTATATCTTAGATTTTGGAACGAAAAGTTCTAGGTAGGGACTCGCAAGTGTGGGGATCCGTGACGTGGATTGCGAGCTTGCGTTTTTTTGGCCAAAACAACAACTAATACCCCATGTTTTTTCATGGTTACTTACATTGTACATACTTTTTTTCAGGACGCGCCCGGGTCTTATGATGCTGGGATAGCCTGGTGTGCGGATGTTTGGCACTGCATGCAGGGCAGCCCGCTCTCTTACAGTATGGGCGTTATAAATAGGCTGTTATTCGGCGATATATGCTGTGCCTCACTATCCAAACACTATGCCTCCATGTTTTACACTACACTCACTTTTTTTGTTTCACTCACAGCCCTGATTTCTACACACCACATTTAGTCATGTCCCCTATACCTCACATGTGCACTATACACAGTACTTTATTATTTATTTATTTATTATTATTACACATTTACTTCCATGCCCAACACACCACTCCCCTCAAGGTTAGTGGGAGTGGCTATCATTATTTAAACACACCTGGGCACTTCCCATCAACAGCATTCTCTGACCTGGTTGCGTCCTGTTTGGAACGGGTATTTTACCCACCACCTAATCTGTGAGTATGGCCTTTTCTGTGGTTTTAATTACATTCTATGTCCCATGTTTTTGTATATCTTAGATTTTGGAACGAAAAGTTCTAGGTAGGGACTCGCAAGTGTGGGGATCCGTGACGTGGATTGCGAGCTTGCGTTTTTTTGGCCAAAACAACAACTAATACCCCATGTTTTTTCATGGTTACTTACATTGTACATACTTTTTTTCAGGACGCGCCCGGGTCTTATGATGCTGGGATAGCCTGGTGTGCGGATGTTTGGCACTGCATGCAGGGCAGCCCGCTCTCTTACAGTATGGGCGTTATAAATAGGCTGTTATTCGGCGATATATGCTGTGCCTCACTATCCAAACACTATGCCTCCATGTTTTACACTACACTCACTTTTTTTGTTTCACTCACAGCCCTGATTTCTACACACCACATTTAGTCATGTCCCCTATACCTCACATGTGCACTATACACAGTACTTTATTATTTATTTATTTATTATTATTACACATTTACTTCCATGCCCAACACACCACTCCCCTCAAGGTTAGTGGGAGTGGCTATCATTATTTAAACACACCTGGGCACTTCCCATCAACAGCATTCTCTGACCTGGTTGCGTCCTGTTTGGAACGGGTATTTTACCCACCACCTAATCTGTGAGTATGGCCTTTTCTGTGGTTTTAATTACATTCTATGTCCCATGTTTTTGTATATCTTAGATTTTGGAACGAAAAGTTCTAGGTAGGGACTCGCAAGTGTGGGGATCCGTGACGTGGATTGCGAGCTTGCGTTTTTTTGGCCAAAACAACAACTAATACCCCATGTTTTTTCATGGTTACTTACATTGTACATACTTTTTTTCAGGACGCGCCCGGGTCTTATGATGCTGGGATAGCCTGGTGTGCGGATGTTTGGCACTGCATGCAGGGCAGCCCGCTCTCTTACAGTATGGGCGTTATAAATAGGCTGTTATTCGGCGATATATGCTGTGCCTCACTATCCAAACACTATGCCTCCATGTTTTACACTACACTCACTTTTTTTGTTTCACTCACAGCCCTGATTTCTACACACCACATTTAGTCATGTCCCCTATACCTCACATGTGCACTATACACAGTACTTTATTATTTATTTATTTATTATTATTACACATTTACTTCCATGCCCAACACACCACTCCCCTCAAGGTTAGTGGGAGTGGCTATCATTATTTAAACACACCTGGGCACTTCCCATCAACAGCATTCTCTGACCTGGTTGCGTCCTGTTTGGAACGGGTATTTTACCCACCACCTAATCTGTGAGTATGGCCTTTTCTGTGGTTTTAATTACATTCTATGTCCCATGTTTTTGTATATCTTAGATTTTGGAACGAAAAGTTCTAGGTAGGGACTCGCAAGTGTGGGGATCCGTGACGTGGATTGCGAGCTTGCGTTTTTTTGGCCAAAACAACAACTAATACCCCATGTTTTTTCATGGTTACTTACATTGTACATACTTTTTTTCAGGACGCGCCCGGGTCTTATGATGCTGGGATAGCCTGGTGTGCGGATGTTTGGCACTGCATGCAGGGCAGCCCGCTCTCTTACAGTATGGGCGTTATAAATAGGCTGTTATTCGGCGATATATGCTGTGCCTCACTATCCAAACACTATGCCTCCATGTTTTACACTACACTCACTTTTTTTGTTTCACTCACAGCCCTGATTTCTACACACCACATTTAGTCATGTCCCCTATACCTCACATGTGCACTATACACAGTACTTTATTATTTATTTATTTATTATTATTACACATTTACTTCCATGCCCAACACACCACTCCCCTCAAGGTTAGTGGGAGTGGCTATCATTATTTAAACACACCTGGGCACTTCCCATCAACAGCATTCTCTGACCTGGTTGCGTCCTGTTTGGAACGGGTATTTTACCCACCACCTAATCTGTGAGTATGGCCTTTTCTGTGGTTTTAATTACATTCTATGTCCCATGTTTTTGTATATCCAGGATACAACTAAGGGACCATTTGCTTAGACTAACATGGGAATACAACAACAACAACACTCAGGCAAGGAGTGGAAGGGCAGAGGGCTTTATATAGTCCAGGTTGTAAGGGGATAGGTTAAGGAATACTTTGTTGGTGCACCCTAGAGGCAGGAGAGTGCAGCCGCGTGGGTTGGCGTCTCCTGGGAGAGAAACGCCAACAAGCCTTCAGTGTCCCGCGGCTGCTGGTGAGCACAGCGTGCCCCCTCTTTTATGTCCAAAGCGTAGGAGGAATCTCTTTAGGAGAGTTGGGGCATTGATGTTCTCTTCTGGCTTCCAGGACCTCTCTTCAGGACCAAACCCTTTCCAGACCACCAGATAGAAAGTTTTTCCTCCTACTTTCTTGTAATCCAGGATCTCCTTCACTTCAAAAATGTCAGAATAACTGCTGGGAGCAACTGCAGAAATAGGAGATTTACTATAACGGTTCAGGACCAAAGACTTTTGAAGGGAAACATGGAACGAGTTGGGGATTTTGAGAGTAGGAGGCAGTCGAAGCTTATAAGTAGAGATGAGCGAACCGGGACAACCGAACCCGGTTTCGGTCCGAACTTCCGGTAAAGTTCGGTTCGCAGCGAATCCGAACTTCACCGGGTTCGGCCGAACCCGTTTTGACCGAACCCGGTCAAAAACATTATACAAATCGGCAGCCACTTATCTCTATCAATCACTGATAGAGAAAAGAGGCTGCTGATTAAAAATAAAATAAAAAGCATTTCATACGTACCCGGTCGTTGTCTTGTTGACGAGTCCCTCTTCTTCCTCCAGTCCGACCTTTTCTGACGCGGCAGCCTGTGATTGGCTGCAGAGGCCTCTGCAGCCTGTGATTGGCTGCAGAGGCCGCGGCAGCCTGTGATTGGCTGCAGCGCTCACAAGGCTGCATCGTCATCAAGGAATGTCGGGCCGGATGTCGAGAGGGACGCGTCACCAAGGCAACGGCCAGGAGACCGGACTGGAGGAAGCAGAAAGTTCTCGGTAAGTATGAACGTCTTTTTTTTTTACAGGTACTGTGATCGGTAGTCACTGTCCATGGTACTGAAACAGTTACTGCCGATCAGTTAACTCTTTCAGCACCCTGAACAGTGACTATTTAGTGTATGTGCACACACACTAATTACGTCCGTAAATGACGGACGTATTTCGGCCGCAAGTACCGGACCGAACACAGTGCAGGGAGCCGGGCTCCTAGCATCATACTTATGTACGATGCTAGGAGTCCCTGCCTCTCTGCAGGACAACTGTCCCGTACTGTAATCATGTTTTCAGTAAGGGACAGTAGTTCCACGGAGAGGCAGGGACTCCTAGCATCGTACATAAATATGATGCTAGGAGCCCGGCTCCCTGCAGGGTGTTCGGTCCGGTACTTGCGGCCGAAATACGTCCGTCAATTACGGACGTAATTAGTGTGTGTGCACATACCCTTACTGACGTCGCCTAGCAACGCTGCCGTAATGACGGGTGCACACATGTAGCCACCCGTCATTACGGGGCCTCATGCACACGACCATAAAAACACCCGTTATCACGGGTCGTAATTACGACCCGAAATAGCGGGCCCATAGACTTCTGTTAGCCACGGGTACCTTCCCGTTTTCTCACGGGAAGGTGCCCGTGCCGTTAAAAAGATAGAACATGTTCTATTTTTTTATTTTACGGGCCGTGCTCGTAATTACGACTCGTAAGTACGAGCACGGCCGGCCGGCCACGGGCAGCCGGCCGCTTTTGCGAACCGTGCTGTCATTATAATTATAGCAGCACGGCCCGTAAAATAGAAAAATAGAACATGTTCTATTTTTTTAACGGCACGGGCACCTTCCCGTGAGAATACGGAAAGGTACCCGTGGGTAACAGAAGTCTATGAGCCCGTTATTGCGGGTCGTAATTACGACCCGCAATAACGGGTGTTTTTACGGTCGTGTGCATGATGGGAGCACGGCTCGGAAAAACGAACGGCTGCCCGTGCTCATCTCCTGAAATAATCTGTGCTGCCTTAAACTCTGTGGACAGGTCAGGATCCTGTTTCTTTTAAATGCTGCTAGGGAACCCGCTCGATCCACTATATAAGGCTACGCTACAGTGCAGCATTTAAAAGAAACAGGATCCTGACCTGTCCACAGAGTTTAAGGCAGCACAGAGTATTTCAGGAGATGAGCGTGCAGATTCAGTGCTGTTGTGAACTCTGCTCTTACCATTACGTAGCTCTCAGTCTGTTATCTCTCCTCCACTCCTGTCCTCAAGAACACCTTCACATGATTGGCAAGTCACCACGTAATGGTAAGAGCAGAGTTCACAGCAGCACAGAGTATTTCAGGAGATGAGCGTGCGGATCTTGTGCGTGGTGGTGACTTGCCAATCATGTGAACGTGTTATAGAGGACAGGAGTGGAGGAGATGTAACAGACTGAGCTACGTAATGGTAAGAACAGAGTTCACAGCAGCACAGAGTATTTCAGGAGAGGAGCGTGCAGATTCAGTGCTGCTGTGAACTCTGCTCTTACCATTACGTAGCTCAGTCTGTTACCTCTCCTCCACTCCTGTCCTCAATAACACCTTCACGTGATTGGCAAGTCACCACCCCGCACAAGATCCGCACGCTCATCTCCTGAAATACTCTGTGCTGCTGTGAACTCTGCTCTTACCATTACGTGGTGACTTGCCAATCATGTGAAGGTGTTCTGGAGGACAGGAGTGGAGGAGAGGTAACAGACTGAGAGCTACGTAATGGTAAGAGCAGAGTTCGCAGCAGCACTGAATCTGCACGCTCATCTCCTGAAATACTCTGTGCTGCCTTAAACTCTATGGACAGGTCAGGATCCTGTTTCTTTTAAATGCTGCACTGTAGCGCAGCCGTATATAGTGGATCGAGCGGGTTCCCCAGCAGCATTTAAAAGAAACCGTGTTTGTGTATGTGTGTGTTTGTGTATATATGTGTGTTTGGGTATGTGACTTTGTCTGTTTTTGTTTTTATATGTGTGTGTGTGTATATATGGGTGTGTTTGTGTATATGTGTTTTGTGTATATGTTTGTGTATATATGGGTGTATTTGTGTATATGTTTGTGTGTAGATGTTTGTGTGTGTTTTTGTATGTGTATATGGGTGTGTGTTTGTGTGTATATATGGGTGTGTTTGTGTATATGTGTTTGTGTATATGTGTGTTTGGGTATGTGTGTTTTTGTTTGTATGTGTGTTTTTGTTTGTATATGTGTTTGTGTATATGTGTTCGTGTATGTGTGTATAACTGTGTGTGTGTGTGTTTTTGTTTGTATATGTGTGAGTTTGTGTATATGTGCGTGTTTGTCTGTTTATGTGTGTGTGTATATCTTGTTGTGTTTGTGTATATATGTGTGTGTCTGTGTATGGTTGTTTGTTTGTGTGTGCGTGTATATATGTGTGTAGGTGAGTAGAAGTATTGGTATTGTTCACATTGATAACTGTTTTTTTATGTTGTTGCAGATTTTGATGTACCGATTGGACTACATCTACGATTCGTTGGACTACTGCGTAGATCTGCGTTTTTTCAAATTTTAATAAAATGGTTAACGAGGGTTTTGTTGGGGATTTCTTATTTCAATAAAAAAGAATTGTCTTTGTGTTTTTTTTTTCAAACTTTATTAGTGCCTAGATAATGGCAGTTGGCTGATTGACAGCGTCCATTATTAAGGCGGTACTTAGTGTTAGCCGGTGCAGAGGCTAGCACTAACCACCCATTATTACCCCGGTACCCACCACCACCAGGGGTGCCGGGAAGAGCTTGGTACGATCCAGTACCCGACCATCTGTTGTGATGGTCGGGTACTGGGGCGGCCGTAGGCTGGTATTATGAGGCTGGGAAGGGCCAAAATCAGTGGACCTTCCCACCCTTGTAATGCTAGGCTGCTGCTGCTGTGTTGTATCGGGCTGGTTATAAAAATGGGGGGGACCCCCACGTCGTTTTTTTTTTTGTAATTTAACAAATTTAGCAATAGACGGGTCCCCCACATTTTTAATAACCAGCCATATACAAGGCCGCAGCAGTCTGGCATTACATGGGTGGGAAGGGCCACTGGTTTTGTCCATTCCCAGGCTAATAACACTGTGTTGTATGTGGCTGGTTATGATAAATTGGGTGGAACCCCATGTCTTTTTTAAAAAAAAAATGTAAATAAATAAATAATTTAAAAAAATGACGTGGGGTCCCCCCCACTTTTATAACCAGCCAGATACAACACAGCAGCAGCAGCCTAGCATTACAAGGGTGGGAAGGTCCACTGTTTTTGGCCCTTCCCAGCCTCATGATACCAGCCTGCGGCCGCCCCAGGGCCCGACCATCACAACAGATGGTCGGGTACTGGATCGTACCTGGCTCTTCCCGGCACCCCTGGTGGTTTTGGGTACCGGGGTAATAATGGTGGTTAGTGTTAGCCTCTGCACCGGCTAACACTAAGCCTCGCATTAGTAATGGATGTTGTCACTCAGACAGCGGCCATTACTAAAGTGGTAATAATAAAATTTGAAAAGACAAAGATATAGATAAAATATTTTATTGAAATAAAGCACCCCCAACACAACCCTCATTAACCATTTTATTGTAGAAAAAAAACCGTCATCGAAGTAGTCCTCGAAACCGACGTAGTCCAAACACCAAACCTGTAAAAAAATAAAATAATGAAATAAAACATGTTGTAGGCTTAGATTCAGTTTAATGTGTGATACTGACTGTTATACCATGTATAGAAGCCTGCCGCAAAGTTGACTTAGATACAGGGCGCCAGCAGACAGTATCATACATGGCCATACATACATATATACAAATATACATACATATATACAAACATACATACATATATACAAGCATGCACATATATACATGCAAATATACATACATGCAAACATACACACATATATACATGCAAACTATCATACATACATGCATACACACACACATGAAAACATACATACATACAAACAAACATGCAAAGATACATACATACATATATACAAGCATGCACAAATATACATGCAAACATAAATACATGCAAACATAATTACATACATGCACATATATATAAACATACATGCAAACATACATGCAAAAATAAAAACATGCAAACATACATACATGCACATATATACATACATACATGACAACATACATACAAACATACATGACAACATACATACATGCAAACATACATACATGCAAACATACATACACACATGCAAACATATATACATGCAAATATACATACAAACATGCACATGTATACATACATGCCAACATACATGCAAACATACATGCACATATATACATACATACATGACAACATACATACATGCAAATATACATACATACACACATGCACATATATACATACATGCCAACATACATGCACATATATACATACATGACAACATACATACATACATGACAACATACATACATATATATATATACACACATGCAAATATACATACATTCATGCAAACATACATGCAAACATACATACAAATATACATACACACATGCACATATATACATACATGACAACATACATACATACATGACAACATACATGCAAAAATACATACATGCAAACATACATACATGCAAATATATACATGCAAATATACATACAAACATGCACATATATACATACATGCCAACATACATGCAAACATACATGCACAGATATACATACATACATACATGCCAACATACATACATGCCAAAAAATAATAATAATACGTTCATACTTACTTTCCTCCTGTCCGGCCTCCAGCGATGACGTTTCATTCATGTCGCCGCTGCAGCCTGTGATTGGCTGCAGAGGCGGTCACGTGGGATGAAGCGTCATCCTGACGTGCGTGACCGCCACTACAGCCTGTGATTGGCTGCAGCGGCGAAAGGGATGAAACGTCATCGCTGGAGGCCGGACAGGAGGAAAGTAAGTACGAACGTATAATTTTTATTTTTTTATTACATTTAAATGGTATTTTCCGCGCGCCGAGCATGTACTGTGAAGGTTGCTGAAAGAGTTAGTGCAGCCCATTAACTCTATCAGCACCCTGGACAGTAGCATGCTCGGCGCACGTAAGTGACAGGTTCGGTCAGAACTAGTTCGGTCCGAACCGAACTTTTTTGTGAAATTCGGCGAACTAGCCGAACCGAACTTTTGATAAGTTCGCTCATCTCTACTTATAAGACACTGGGTTTATCTGTTGTAACAACTCGAAAGGACCGAGGAAAGGTCTGGCAGTGAATTTGTGGGAAGGGATCTTCAGACTAATGTTCTTAGAAGTTAAGCCGGACCTTGACTCCGGGGAGAAGCTGTGGAGGAACCCTTCTCTTCTTATTGGCATATATTTTTATGCGATCCACTGCCTGAAGAATCGCGGACTTGGATTGCTGCCAGATGTGAAGAAAGGTCCTGAATAAAGAATTGGCTGCAGGCACTTGATGCATAGTTGGCACAGTAAGAGGAACTCAAGGGTGCTGACTGTATACAATATAGAACGGAGAGGAAGCAGTAGACTCGCTTGTATAGTTATTGTATGAGAATTCCGCCCAAGGCAGGAGCTGGACCCAATTGTCATGTTGGACAGAGACATAATGACTGAGATAATTCTCTAGTATTTGGTTGATCCACTCCACTTGACCGTTAGACTGTGGGTGATAGGCAGAAGAGAAGTCCAGTTTCACATTTAAAAGATGACACAGGGCTCTCCAGAACTTAGATGTGAGCTGCACATCCCGGTCAGAAACAATATAAGGTAGTCCATGTAAACTAAATATGTGTTGGATGAACAGATCTGCCAGACGAGAAGCTGGGGGGAGGCCAGTTAAAAGAATAAAATGTGCCAATTTTGAGAAACGATCCATGACCACCCAGATTGTAGTACATCCAGCAGAAGGAGGAAGGTCAGTGATAAAGTCGATAGCAATGTGTTGCCAGGGAGCATCAAGCACCAGAGGTTGGAGCAGACCAGCAGGTTTAGAATGAGGTGCCTTGTTTAGGACACAATTAGCACAGGAGGAAACAAAGTCCAAGACATCCCTAGGTAGCAAGGGCCACCAATAATGACGAGCAATAAAGTCCCGAGTCTTTTGGAAACCAGATTGTCCGGCCAATTTGGAATTATGCCCCCAGTGAAGAATTATTTTCCTGTCAGCAGGACGGACAAAGATCTTTCCAGGAGGAATGTCCTTGATCTGCAGAGGATTTACGGCAATAATCCTAGAAGGATCAATAATATGTTCAGGTTTCTCTTTTGAGTCGCCAGTCTCAAATCCTCGAGACAAGGCATCGGCCCTAATGATTTTGTCTGCGGGGTGGAAATGAAAAAGAAAACTAAACCTGGCGAATAGAGATGAGCGAACCGGGACAACCGAACCCGGTTTCAGTCCGAACTTCCGGAAAAGTTTGGTTCGCAGCGAATCCGAACTTCACCGGGTTCGAAAGCAATGGGCAGACGTTTGTCTGTTCACACGAGGCGTATATTTACGCGCCGCTGTCAAATGACGGCGTGTAAATAGACGCCCGCGTCAAAGAAGTGACCGGTCACTTCTTTGGCCGTAATTGGAGCCGTTATTCATTGACTCCAATGAATAGCAGCGCCAATTACGTCCGTAATAGACGCGGCGTTCAAGCGCCTGCACATGCCGTTACGGCTGAAATTACGGGGATGTTTTCAGGCGGAAACATCCCCGTAATTTCAGCCGTTACGGACGCTGTCATGTGAACATACCCTAATTATAGCAGCACGGCCCGTAAAATAGAAAAATATGTTCTATTTTTTTAACGGCACGGGCACCTTCCCGTGAGAAAACGGGAAAGTACCCGTGGGTAACAGAAGTCTATGAGCCCGTTATTGCGGGTCGTAATTGTAACGGGTGTTTTTACGGTCGTGTGCATAATGGGAGCACGGCTTGGAAAAACGACCGGCTGCCTGTAGCCGGCCGTGCTCATCTCCTGAAATACTCTGTGCTGCCTTAAACTCTGTGGACAGGTCAGGATCCTGTTTCTTTTAAATGCTGCTAGGGAACCCGCTCGATCCACTATATAAGGCTGCGCTACAGTGCAGCATTTAAAAGAAACAGGATCCTGACCTGTCCACAGAGTTCACAGCAGCACAGAATATTTCAGGAGAGGAGCGTGCAGATTCTGTGCTGCTGTGAACTCTGCTCTTACCATTACGTAGCTCAGTCTGTTACCTCTCCTCCACTCCTGTCCTCAATAACACCTTCACAAGATTGGCAAGTCACCACCCCGCACAAGATCCGCACGCTCATCTCCTGAAATACTCTGTGCTGCTGTGAACTCTGCTCTTACCATTACGTGGTGACTTGCCAATCATGTGAAGGTGTTCTTGAGGACAGGAGTGGAGGAGAGGTAACAGACTGAGAGCTACGTAATGGTAAGAGCAGAGTTCACAGCAGCACTAAATCTGCACGCTCATCTCCTGAAATACTCTGTGCTGCCTTAAACTCTATGGACAGGTCAGGATCCTGTTTCTTTTAAATGCTGCACTATAGCGCAGCCTTATATAGTGGATCGAGCGGGTTCCCTAGCAGCATTTAAAAGAAACAGTGTGTGTGTTTGGGTATGTGTCTTTGTCTGTTTTTGTTTTTATATGTGTGTTTGTGTATATGTGTGTTTATGTGTGTTTGTGTATATATGGGTGTGTTTGTGTATATGTGTTTGTGTTTGTGTAGATGTGTGTGTGTGTTTTTGTATATGTGTGTGTTTATATGTGTGTGTTTGTGTATATGTGTTTGTGTATATGTGTGTGTATATATGGGTGTATTTGTGTAGATGTTTGTATGGGTGTATTTGTGTAGATGTTTGTGTGTGTGTGTTTGTGTATATGGGTGTGTATGGTTGTGTGTGTGTGTGTGTGTGTGTGTGTGTGTGTATATATGTGTGTAGGTGAGTAGAAGTATTGTTATTGTTCACATTGATAACTGTTTTTTTATGTTGTTGCAGATTTTGATGTACCGATTGGACTACATCTTCGATTCGTTGGACTACTGCGTAGATCTACGTTTTTTCAAATTTTAATAAAATGGTTAACGTTTTGTTGGGGATTTCTTATTTCAATAAAAAAGAATTGTCTTTGTGTTTTTTTTTAAACTTTATTAGTGCCTAGATAATGGCAGTTGGCTGATTGACAGCGTCCATTATTAAGGAGGTACTTAGTGTTAGCCGGTGCAGAGGCTAGCACTAACCACCCATTATTACCCCGGTACCCACCACCACCAGGGGTGCCGGGAAGAGCTTGGTACGATCCAGTACCCGACCATCTGTCGTGATGGTCGGGTACTGGGGCGGCCGTAGGCTGGTATTATGAGGCTGGGAAGGGCCAAAAACAGTGGACCTTCCCACCCTTGTAATGCTAGGCTGCTGCTGCGTTGTATCGGGCTGGTTATAAAAATTGGGGGGGGGGGGACCCCACGTCGTTTTTTTTTTTTAATTTAACAAATTTAACAATAGACGTTGGGTCCCCCACATTTTTAATAACCAGCCATATACAAGGCCGCAGCAGTCTGGCATTACATGGGTGGGAAGGGCCACTGGTTTTGTCCATTCCCAGGCTAATAACACTGTGTTGTATGTGGCTGGTTATGATAAATTGGGTGGAACCCCTTGTAGCATTACAAGGGTGGGAAGGTCCACTGTTTTTGGCCCTTCCCAGCCTCGTAATACCAGCCTGCGGCCGCCCCAGAGCCCGACCATCACAACAGATGGTCGGGTACTGGATCGTACCTGGCTCTTCCCGGCACCCCTGGTGGTGGTGGGTACCGGGGTAATAATGGTGGTTAGTGTTAGCCTCTGCACCGGCTAACATTAAGCCTCGCCTTAGTAATGGATGTTGTCACTCAGACAGCGGCCATTACTAAAGTGGTAGTAATAAAATTTGAAAAGAAAAAGACAAAGATATAGATAAAATATTTTATTGAAATAAAGCACCCCCAACACAACCCTCATTAACCATTTTATTGTAGAAAAAAAAAGCGTCATCGAAGTAGTCCTCGAAACCGATGTAGTCCAAACACCAAACCTGTAAAAAAAATAAAAAATTAAATAAAACATGTCGTAGGCTTAGATTCAGTTTAATGTGTGATACTGACTGTTATACCATGTATAGAAGCCTGCCGCGAAGTTGACTTAGATACAGGGCGCCAGCAGATAGTATCATACATGGCCATACAGACATATATACAAACAAACATACATGCAAACATACATACATACATATATACAAACATACATACATACATATATACAAGCATGCACATATATACATGCAAACATACACACATATATACATACATACATGCAAACTATCATACATACATGTATACACACACACATGAAAACATACATACATACAAACATGCAAAGATACATACATACATATATACAAGCATGCACAAATATACATGCAAACATAAATACATGCAAACATAATTACATGCATGCACATATATATAAACATGCATGCAAACATACATGCAAAAATAAAAACATACATACATACATGACAACATACATACATACATACATACATGCAAATATATACATGCAAATATACATACAAACATGCACATATATACATACATGCAAACATACATGCACATATATATATACATACATGACAACATACATACATGACAACATACATACATGACAACATACATACATACACACATGCAAATATACATTCATGCAAACATACATAAATGCAAACATACATACATACATGCAAATATATACATGCAAATATACATACAAACATGCACATATATACATACATGCAAACATACATGCACATACATACATGACAACATACATACATGTAAACATACATACATACATGCAAACATACATAAAATGCAAACATACATTCATGCAAACATACATGCAAATATATACATGAAAATATACATGCACATATATACATACATGCCAACATACACACATGCAAACATACATACATACATGCAAATATATACATGCAAATATACATACAAACATGCACATATATACATACATGCCAACATACATGCAAACATACATGCACATATATACATACATGACAACATACATACATACATACATGACAACATACATACATACATACATGCAAACATACATTCATGCAAACATACATACATACATACATACATACATACATACATTCATGCAAACATACATACATGCAAACATGCATGCAAATATATACATGCAAATATACATACACACATGCACATATATACATACATGCCAACATACATGCAAACATACATGCACATATATGTACATACATACATGACAACATACATACATGCCAAAAAAATAAAATAATACGTTCATACTTACTTTCCTCCTGTCCGGCCTCCAGCGATGACGTTTCATCCATGTCGCCGCTGCATCCTGTGAGGCGGTCACGTGGGATGAAGCGTCATCCTGATGTGCGTGACCGCCACTACAGCCTGTGATTGGCTGCAGCGGCGAAAGGGATGAAACGTCATCGCTGGAGGCCGGACAGGAGGAAAGTAAGTACGAACGCATAATTTTTATTTTTTTATTACATTTAAATTGTATTTTCCGCGCGCCGAGCATGTACTGTCAAGGTTGCTGAAAGAGTTAGTGCAGCCCATTAACTCTATCAGCACCCTGGACAGTAGCATGCTCGGCGCACGGAAGTGACAGGTTCGGTCCGAACTAGTTCGGTCCGAATCGAACTTTTGGGTGAAATTCGGCGAACTAGCCGAACCGAACTTTTGAAAAGTTCGCTCATCTCTACTGGCGAAGAACAGCGACCAACTAGCATGACGAAGATTTAGTCGCTGTGCAGACTGCAGATATGTAAGATTTTTGTGGTCGGTGTAGATGATGATGGTGTGGGCAGACCCCTGAAGTAGGTGTCTACATTCTTCCAAGGCCAACTTGACACCGAGCAACTCTCGATTCCTAATAGAGTAGTTTCGCTCAGCAGGACAGAATAGTTTGGAGAAGAATCCGCAAGATACTGAATTCTTAGAATTCTTTTGAAACAGTAGTGCTCCAGCACCAATGGAAGAGGCATCAACCTCCACGGAAAACTGCTGAGTAACATCAGGATGACGAAGAACAGAAGCAGACATGAAGGCGTTCTTCAAGTTGGAGAATGCTGACTCTGCCTCAGGGGTACAGTTCTTAGAGTTCACTCCCTTTCTGGTGAGAGCTGAGCAGTAAGGGACGAGAAGTTTGGAATGAACTGACGATAGAAATTAGCGAATCCAAGAAATCTTTGTTTAGCTCAGAGACCCTGAGGACGTGGCCACTCCAAGACGGCCTTCACCTTCTCCGAGTCCATTTGAAGATTACAATCGGAGACAACATAGCTCAGGAAGGGCAAGGACCTCTTTTCAAATATACACTTCTTCAGTTTTGCGTATAATTTATTCCCCCATAGCAAGACTTGGCGTACGATTCGTCGTCAGATCGGGTGAGTAGATTAAGTTGTCATCAAGATATACCACCACACAGACATACAGAAGATCACGGAAAACACGTAGTTTACCAACTCCTGGAACACTGCTGGAGTGTTACACAGTTCAAAGGGCATGACAAGATACTTGTAGGGACCGTCCCGGGTGTTAAACGTGGTTTTAAATTCGTCACCCTTGCATACACGAAAAAAGTTATAGGCTCAGCATAGATCCAGCTTAGTGAACACCTTAGCTCCACGAATTCTGTAGAAGAGCTCAGAGATAAGCGGCAAGGGGTACTTATTTTTTACCGTGACTTGGTTCGAACCATGGAAGTCGATGCACGGTCGGAGTGACCCATCCTTTTTCACCACGAAGAAGAATCCAGCTAGTGTTTGTGAAGTAGACAAATTGATGAACCCCCTCACCAGGTTCTCCTTGACATACCCCGACATGGCCTGGGTTTCAGGCAAGGAAAGCAGGTAGACCAATCCAAGAGGGAGATCGGCTTCAGGAAGTACTCTATAGGACAGTCATATGGGCGATGAGCAGGAAGGACTTCTGCCGCCTCCTTGCTGAAGACATCCGCATAGCTGGCATGTTGTGGGTGTAATCTAGAGAGAGACTAAGGCAATGGAGAAGGAACGGGATGAACTTGAGTCAGGCAGTGGTGCAGACATTGGGGTCCCCACTGGAGGACCTCTCCGGAGTTCCAATCAAGGACTGGAGCATGTTGGTGGAGCCATGGTAATCCTAGTAGAATGGGGTTGATAGCTTTGGACAAGACATAGAAAGCAATCACCTCAGAATGAAGGACTCCTATCTGTAGCCTCAGTGGTTTGGTGATAGAATCGGAACAGTCGTCCATCTACAGAGGCTGACCACCATGGGTTTCTCTAGAGGGACTGTGGTCAAATGGAGAAGATCAACTAAGTCCTGTTGGAGAAAATTTGCAGTCGCTCGGGTATCTAAATAAGTTGGCACACAGTGCGATCCTTAACTGACAATTGACACGGGAATTTATAGATGAAGTACTATGCACACCAATTGGAGTAAATGCAAAAGAGTTTTATTTTCATGCCAGTGTACGTTTTGGTCTTATCCAAGACCTTCTTCAGGCTGCAAATATTACGAAAGAACATATATTAGCTCCATAGAGTACAAAACATAATGTCAAATAGTATACAAACACAAAAGGATAAATTCAATAAAATACAAAATTGTTTACGTATAGTCTAAAAATAAAAATGATTAATAAAGGGAGGAGTAGACAGTAAATGATACTATAGGAGGTCCGACAGACCCATAAGTCACAAGCTATTCAACGAATAATGGGGATCACTGTAAAAACAGCAGCGGTTCATTCTCCCTCTTCTCTCACAGAATATATTCTGTGAGAGAAGGGAGAAATGGTCTAAATAAGCGCCAGCCCCCCCATTAACCCCCGATCAACCCCCCCCCCGTACCAGATCCGGATCTTCAAGATGGCGTGACTGACTGTCGCGTCACAATGGCAGAACACATTACACTATGTAGGTAGTGTAATGTGTTCTAGCAGCGATCAGAGCTGCAAGTCTAAATGCCCCCAGTGGGACAAGAAAAAAAAAAGATAAAAATGTTTTAAAAACGTGTAAAAATAAGTTATAAGTTACATAAATGTTATTTTTCCCGCACGATGAACACGCCAAAAAAAAAATCAATAAAAAAGTACGACAGAATCACATTTTTTTTGGTCACCACCCCTCCCAAAATAAAGAATAAAAAGTGATAAAAATTTGCATGCACGTCAAAATAGTACCAATAAAAGCTACAACCCGTCCCGCAAAAAACAAGCCCTTACACAGCTTTTTGGACTGAAAAATAAAAAAGTTATGGCTCTCAGAATATGGTGACACAAAAAATAAATTATTTTTATAAATAAGTGATTATATTGCGCAAACGCTGCAAAACATAAAAAACTATATACATATGGTAACACTGTAATCGTACCGACCCACAGAATAAAGTAAAATGGTCATTTATAGCCCAGGATTAACGCCGTAAAAAATAATACTAAAAACCATTGTCAGAACTGATGGTTTTTGGTCACCTTGCTTGCCAAAAAATTGAATAAAAAGTGATCAAAAAAATCACATGTACCCCAAAATGGTACCAATGAAAAGTACAGATTGTCCCACAACAAATAAGCTCTCACACAGCTCCGGTGAAGAAAAAAGAAAAAAGTTATGGCTCTCAGAATATGGCGATGCAAAATGTGCAGTGTTCCAAAAGCGGATAAGATTAGGGACCATTTATCAGTGCAACGCTGGCCACATATCTGTGGATTATTATTTATTTACCCCATTATTATACCCTCTTATTATGCCCTGATGTACTCCGCACAGATTACATATGCCCCCACATTATAAACTGAAATATCAGCAATACCCCAAACAGAACAACTACCAAGCAAAATCTGCGCTCCAAAAGCCAAATACCACTCCCTCCCTTCTGAGCCCTACAGTGTGCCCAAACAGCAGTTTGCGTCCACAGATATGTCATCGCCATACCCGGGAGAACCCGGTTAATATTTTATGAGGTATTTGTCTTCAGTGGCACAAACTGGGCATACCATATAGTGCACTAAAATGGCATATCGGCGGAATTTTTTTTAATTTTCACTCCGCCCCATCCGTGCTCATTAACTCCTTCGCGCACCACGACTTAATAGCATGTCGTGGTGTGGGGGTGATGTATGGAGCTGAGCCCCTGCCATACGCTGCGGGTGTCAGTTGTGTATTACAGCTGACACCCGGGACGAACAGACAGGAACAGCGATCGCGCTGTTACAGGAGCCTGTAAAAATGACAATATACTGCAATACATTAGTATTGCAGTGTATTGTACCTGCTATCTACTGATTGCTTGTTCAAGTCCCCTAGGGGGGACTAATAAAATTTGTAAAAACAAAAGCAAATTATTATTAGTGAAAAAAATTTAGTAAATATTTAAAGTCCAAAAAAAAAACCTTTTCACATTTTTTCTCTAAAGTAATGTAAAAAAATAAAAATACACAAAATAGGTATCGCTGTGTCTGTAAAAGTCCAAACTATTACAATATAACATTATTTAACTCGCACTGTGAACTGTTTTTTGGTCACCGTGGCTCTACCAAATTTTTTTATAAAAAGTGCTCAAAAAGTTGTGTGCCAAAGAACGGTACCAATAAAAACTACAGCTTGTTCCACAAAAAAATTAAGCCCTCACACCACTCTATTGACGGAAAAATAAAAAAGTTATGGCTCTTGGAAAGCGGGGAGGGAAAAACGAAAAAGAAAAAGCAAAAATGGATCAGTCTGGAAATTGTTAATTACTTTCTAATGAAAAACCATTTATGACCACATGTGGGGTATTGCTGTACTCAGGAGAAATTGCATTACAAATTTTGGGGTGCTTTTTCCTCCTTTATCCTTTGTGAAATTGAAAAAAATCAACATTTTAGTGGGAATAATGTTGATATTCATTTTCACGGCCTAATTCTAATAAATTCTGCAAAAGACCTGTGGGGTCAAAATGCTCACTATACCCCTAGATAGATTCCTTAAGTGGTGTAGTTTCCCAAATAGGGTCACTTTTGTGTGGTTTCCACTATTTTGGTCTCTCAGGGGCTTTGCAAATTCTACATAGCACCCAAAAGCCATTTCAGCTAAATCTAAGCTCCAAAAGCCAAGTAGCGCTCCTACCCTTCTAAGCCCCGGTGTGGGTCCAAACAACAGTTTATTACCACATATGGCATATTTCCGTCATCGGGAGAAATTGTTTTACAAATGTTGGGGTGCTTTTTTTCTTTTATGCCTTGTAAAAATTAAAAATTTCAGTTTTTTCAGAAAAAAAGTAGATTTTTACCTTTTCCGACTAATTCCAATCAATTCAGCAAAACAACTGTGGGGTCAAAATGCTAACTTTACCCCTAGAAAAATTCTTAGTCTCATAGCCCATGCACACTCACAAACAACCACTACCCAATGTAAACAGGGCACAGTGTAGACCATATCTGCATAATGGCAGCCATATAAACAAAATAAACGCACATATTAGAGTATAACTAGTGATTACGAGCCTACCTATAGAACAAGGTCTGGCTGTCTGGCGTCACACCCCAACACGCGTTTGGGCAGGAAGCCTTCATCTGGGGATGGTGCCAGAAAGACCTATCAAACTCTTTATGTGCTGGTAAACCAATAAAATTGTAGTGCTAGCCCGAGATAATGATAGCAGATAATGCCTCTATTATGATGCGTACTTACAGTTTAGAGATCAGGAAGTAGGTAACAATAACGTCAGACGTCATTACATACTACATGTCATGTGTCTAAACCAGTGCAAGATCCAAAAGGAGAGTAGCGATAGTGTCAAACGCCATGGCGTATCACGTCTGGCGCCCGACACATCACGTGACCCGGGTAACAAACCCGGTCAGTGGGTATGCGTTAGAAACTTCTCCAACTCATAATGTAACTGTAGCAACCAAGCAAATCAGACGTTTAGAAAAAAAAAGGAGCTGGAGACATAGTAAGTAACTCAAGCGGAAACACATACATATACAATTGAATTGATAAAAATACAATATCATCATCTACATAGATGCTTAATCAATAACATGAGTTTACACGCATATCTACAATGGATGAACTAAATAATAAAGTAAATATATTAGCCAAACCAATATATACATAATATGAATGAACAGAAAAATGGAAACCGAATATGAAAATCTGAGAATTTCTGAGTGAATTGAGCGAATTGAATTTCTGAGAGGTCACTGGATGTGAGAAAGTGCTACCTTTCAACATAAGTGAACAGTTATCACAGGACATACATGGAAAACTGCCTTTTCTTTGAGTATTTACGTGTCCTCTATCTCCCAGTGATCTAGATATCTGAATATCAGTTTTCACAATTTTGTCCTTAATGTTAGTTGGTCTCCTGTATGAGAAAAGGGGGGGGGGGGGGGGGCGAGATGAACTCTGAATATTTGATAGTTTTCACCCAAGGAAGATGGATGGTTCATTGCCTTACAGCCAGCTTCTTCGTGTGAAGAGAATTGTGGAGCATCCAGAGAAACTCGATTCCCGTCTTCTTGAGATGTTGAGGAAGTTCAATAGACGGGGTTACCCTAAAAAGGTTGTTGGCAGACATCTAGATAATGTCTAAATGATAGAAGTGTTTCCCTGTCTATCACCCAGAAATAAAATCATTAAATCCAACAGGATGGCGATGGTTAGTGCGTATAGTCAGTACAGCCCCCATCTAAGGAAGATTATAAACCGTCAATGGCCAGCATTGGGTAATTTCTGTAAAGAAGTACAGAAGTTTATCTCACCCCCCCCCCCCTTTTGTCACGCAGGAAACCAACCAACATTAAGGACAAACTTGTGAAAACTGATGTTCAGATACCTAGATTACTGGGAGATAGGGGACAAGTAAATACTCAAAGAAAAGGCAATTTTCCATGTATGTCCTGTGATAACTGTTCACTTATGTTGAAAGGTAGCACTTTCTCACATCCAGTGACCTCTCAGAAATGTAATCTTAGGTTCACTTTGACTTATAGGAATGACTATTTAGTTTACGTCATTTAATGTCCCTGCAATTTGTTATACGTTAGGGAGACTACCACGGAATGTCGCCTAAGACTGAACAATCACAGATCTAGCATTAGAACCGGTAAGACAGAGTTGCCAGTCCCGAGACATTTTCTCGAGGCTGGTCACTCTGTCAACAGTCTTAGGTTCATGATTATTGATCATATCCCCCATTAAAACATGAAGGAGATAGGGAATTGATACTTAAACAATGTGAGGCCCGATGGATTCACCTTTTGAACACATTGAGCCCACATGGCCTCAATGTCGATTATGCACTCAATGTTTTTAGGAAATTAATATAGATGTGGTATATTTTCCAATTTTCCATGAATTATCTGCTCGTGATTTCCTCTCAGATTGGCAGACATCTTCTCTTACGTGTAGGCTAAATGTTTAATACTATTTACAGTTATTCTTTATTCTTAATTGTGAATACTGTTATTTTTTTTTACTATATTTAATCTTTTTTTTCTTCTTCCCATAGATAACTTTTGGACAACAGCTGGGCACTTATCCGTCTGAGATTGTTTTATCACATATTTTTGTATTAGATAGAATTGTACATCAACCATTTATATATTTGTATCAACATTTATATCCATGTATATTAGACTTTTGTTCATTAAGATGGTCAGGAGAGCTATATGATTCTCCTCGATTGTGGTGAGCATTTGTTATGCTCTTTCCGCTATAATGTGATGAACCAGGGTTTTCTTTTGCACCTAGCCTGTTTAGAACCATGGAGTATCAATAGTAATACCTGTAACCCAGAGTAGTATTTTTTACGTTGCTCTTTAAGCACATAAATGATAGTGGTTGATTTATATCTACTATTCTCTGTCAGTACAAGTTTCCCTTCATTAAGATGGCGCTTTCTACTTCAGAGTAGCACGGTACGCATGCGCGTGCTTATATGCCAAGTCTCGCGATGTTTTTTTTTGTTTTTTTCAGATCTAGATAAGTTGAGAACTTGGCCATGTATGGCTTTATTAATAGTATTCCTGTTATACCAAGTAGATGCATATTCGATTGTTTCAGCTTTTTCAATCAGGGGCATTTCTCTTAAGTAACGGATAGACATAAACACAAATAAACCAACAATACAAACCAGGTGACTACCATGAGACCCTAGTAAAATAATTGTATGTACTAGAAAGCTCGACTTCTGTATGTGAGATAGTAATAAATGTGAAGATTAGGTCAGATGGGAGGGGGTCAGGGTATGACCGTATAATGGGCTTTTAGTGAATTCCAGCCAATTCTTCCACGTTTGTAGGAATTTTACGTGTGTTCCACTCTCCCATCCCGCAAGTTCTTCCATTCTGAAAATTTGTCTAACCTTTTCCAGCCATTGAGGGATTGTAGGTGGGGACTCAGATTTCCATTGCATGGGGATGAGAAGTTTGGCTGCTGTCAGCAAGTGGGTTACTAGCGAATGCTTAGTTGGTCTAAATGAAATGTTGGGTAACCACATCACCACCAGTTCAGGGGTGAGGCATATGTTCACCCCACATATTACATTAATAAGTCTCCCAACCTCAGACCAAAATTTCTTTAGGACTGAACAGTGATACCATAAATGTGAGATAGTCCCCACATCTAGTCTACACCTCCAGCACATTTCGTCAGTGGTAAGCCTCCATTTATGGAGGAGCTGGGGGGTTCTATACCATCTTGTCAGCGTCTTAAATGAGTTCTCTTGGATCTTAACACAGCGGGAAAATCCATGCGAGTTGGACAGAACCGCAGAGACTTCAGAAGGGGTAAAGGTGGTGGAAACTCCTTTTCCCATGCTAACAGATACCTAGGTTTAGTCGGGCAGCTAACTGCAGGAGTTTAATATATATTTTAGAGAGAAGGCCTTTGGGTAAGTTTGGGAATAGCAAATAATTTTCTAGCCAATTAATATCTCTTAATGGTTGTGTATACCTTGTACAAAATTCTCTACATACCTTATTGAATGCAAATTCATGTATGAATGAGATGGGGGTAGATTCTAGTGGAGTTAGAAAGTCCGCTAGTTTCGGCAGGGCTGAGACATTTTGTAGAGTAGGATATACTGAGGTTCGTTGTAAGTGGGACCAAGGAAAATGAATCGGGGTAACTGCTGCTCTCAGGAAGGCCGGGAGGGCCTTGAGAGGCATAAGTGGAGAGGGTCCCGTATCCGATTCCAGTTTTATAAGGAGGTGCTGCCACACCTCCACTGTGCCTTTCAGTGTGTCACTCAAATGACCTGCCTTTATCGGAACAGTGGACCAAAGGTGTATGATCCCCTCCTCCCCAAGAATGTGTCGTTCGACGTGAGTGTGAGGCCACACAGGCTGCTGTGGGTGCACTAGCGTCAGCCATCTAGCTAGATGATTAGCTCTATAGTAGGTCTGAACATCTGGTAATCTGCATCCCCCTTGCCTTCTGCCAAGTCGCATTTGAGCGTATGCAAGCCTAGGGTGAGCAGCATTCCATATAAACTTTGAGAATAAGCGATGTATTTGTATAAAGAAGGATCTCAGAAGTCAGATAGGAATTGTCTGCATCACATCGTGATGGTTTTTATACTACATGATCGTCTGTCTGATACCTATTTGGGTCGCGCATTGACACATGCGCAGTCAGGTTCTCACAACGCCGGTGTCACGTAGGGTGCATGGACCCACTGGGCCGTACCGCCTTGACGGTATGGCAGCTGGCCAACAGGATACAAGTCAAAGTCAATACTTCGAATGGGTGTACCTGTGGTAGCTTCAGACAGTAGCAAGATAGGCTCGGATGGGACCTCGGCAACAGGCAGACACCAGGCGTGGTGTAACAAGGCAGGTGTAGTACTCACCACAACACGACTCCAATTCTAAATGGCACTGGGACCAGGATGGCACGGGATACAGGTAGCAGGAATGGGAACACTGGGAACTGGAAAGCACTTTAGGGACCATTTGCAGAGATGAACAGAGGTAAACGACAACAACGATCAGGCAATGCAGGAAGTCCAGGGTGCTCATGGGCTAATTTGGGCATCTAATTCAGGTGCGCGCGCTAGCCCTTTAAGACTGGGCATGAGCATGCGCGCGCACCCTATGGCACACAGCAGAGTGAAGCGGAAGTGAGCGCTGGCGTCCCCTGAGGAGGAGATGTGGGCCAGCGCCCACTGATCCATGGCTGCAGTAGTCAGGAGGTGAGTAAACCTGACGGCCCGCGGCCATGGGTGTTACAGTATCCCCCCTCTTTCGCCCCCTCCTCTTGGGACCAGAGTGATGGAGACACTTCTTCAGGAGGGTAGGGGCATTAAGGTTCTCCTCTGGCTCCCAGGTCCTCTCTTCAGTACGAATCCCCTCCAATTCACCAAATAAAAAGTTCTTCCTCCTACTCTCTTGGTGTCCAGGATCTCCTTAACCTCAAATGTATCCAATGAACCACTGGAAGCAACTGCAGGACTAGGAATCTTGGTGTAGCGGTTCAGGACCACAGGCTTCAGAAGGGAGACATGGAAGGAGTTGGGGATCTTGAGGGTAGGGGCAGCCGAAGCCTGTAGGAGACAGGGTTCATCTATTGCAAGATCTCGAAGGGTCCGAGGAACCTGGAAGCAAACTTGTATGATGGCACTCTCAGCCGGATATTTCTGGAGGACAGCCAGACCTTGGTACCTGGAAGAAAGTGGGGAGGTTCTCTCCTCCTTATGTCTGCCTTATGATTCATGAGGTCCAACGCCAGCAGAATGGAGGATCGGGTCTGCTGCCAGATCTGCAGGAAGTCCCTAATAGCAGAATCAGCTGCGGGCACTTCGGACATAACGGATACCAGGAGAGGAATTCGTGGGTGTTGGCAGTAGACGATGAAGAACGGTGTAGTTCTTGTGGACTCGCTTGTATGGTTATTGTACGAGAACTCGGCCCAAGGAAGAAGCTGCACCCAGTCATCATGCTGCTTGGAGATTAAATGTCGTAGGTAGTTCTCCATGATTTGATTGATCCTCTTGACTTGACCATTGGACTGAGGATGGTAGACTGAGGAAAAGTCCAACTTTACATTGAGGAGTTTACAGAGGGCTCTCCAGAACCTTGAGGTGAACTGAACTACCCGATCAGACACGATATGCCGAAGTAAGCCGTGCAGGCAGAAGATGTGTTGGATGAAGTGGTCGGCCAGTCGAGAAGCAGAAGGTAGATTGGTCAGCGGAACGAAGTGAGCCATCTTCAAAAATCAACAGAGGGAGGCAGGTCCGTAACAAAGTCCATTTCTATATGCTGCCAGGGAGCATCGGGCACAGGCAGCGGCAGGAGCAGGCAAGCAGGTTTGGAGTGAGCAACCTTGTTAGCTGCGCACACCGTGAAGGATGAAACAAAGTCCATGATGTCTTTAGGCAGCGTTGGCCACCAGAAATGACGGGCAATCAGGTCTCGGGTCTTACGTGTACCCACATGACCTGCCTGTTTGGAGCTGTGTTCCCAGCGGACGATTCTCCCTCTGTCTGCCAGGCGCACAAAAGTCCTCCCCGGAGGGATGTCTCTAACTTGCAGAGGGTTGACAGAGACAATGCAAGACGGATAAATAATATCAAAGTCCTGTTTTCAGATGAAAGTAAATTTTGCATTTCATTTGGAAATCAAGGTCCCAGAGTCTGGAGGAAGAGTGGAGAGTCACTCAATCCAAGTTGCTTGCGGTCCAGTGTGAAGTTTCTACAGTGATGGTTTGGGGAGCCATGTCATCTGCTGGTGTTGGTCCACTCTGTTATATCAAGTCCAGAGTCAACACAGCCATCTACCAGGAAATTTTAGAGCACTTCATGCTTCCCTCTGCTGACAAGCATTAAATACCAATACCTGGTTTAATAACTACAGTATCACTGTGCTTTATTGGCCAGCAAACTCACCTGACCTAAACCTCATAGAGAATCTATGGGGTATTGTCAAGAGGAAGATGAGACACACCAGACCCAAGAATGCAGGAGAGCTGAAGGCCGCTATCAAAGCAACCTGGGCTTCCATAACACCTCTGCAGTGCCACAAGCTGACCGCCTCCATGCCACGCCGCATTGATGGCAGTAATTCATGCAAAAGGAGCCCCAACCAAGTATTGAGTGCATATACTGTACATACTTTTCAGTAGGCCAACATTTCGGTATTAAAAATCATTTTTTAAATTGGGCTTATATAATATTCTAATTTTCTGAGATATTAATTTTTGGGTTTTTATTAACTGTTAGCCATAATCATCAACATTAAAAGGAAAAAATGCTGGAAATAGATCACTCTGTGGGTAATAAATCTATATACGGTAATTTGAGTTTCACTTTTTGAATTGAATTACTGAAATAAATGTAACTTTTTGATGATATTCTAATTCATTGAGATGGACTAGTATATAAGACAAATCTCTATTGCAACCTCCATTGTCTTATAGAGAGAAAATCTGTCAACATTTATAGAGTAGAGTATATTTTGTTTCAACATTTCATGCATAGTTTTAAACGTTCTAATTCATTAAAGACGAAGCTTCTAAGCGGCCTTTGATTTTTCTTTCGATTTTTTTTTTTTACTAACATTTAAAATAAATTTAAAGAGACTTACATAATCATTTTGTCCAATGGAACAAAATTAAAATACAAGTATGCTTAGAACAGAAAAAAAGAAATGCATTTGTGTAGTTTCAGAATATAATTTAAAGTGTTAAAACTTAAAAAACAAAATAATTTGAAGTACATACTACATTAATATCATTAGCAAATTGGACTGTAATGTAAGGAAAGTTGACAAATATGGTTTGTAAGAATGCAAATTTAAAGATGTTTTCTACATGTTTTCTCCTTCAATATCTTAAGAATGTGGTTAATTTTGGGCATTTAGTATTTTTTAGGTCTTGTTTTACCACATTCTGCGTGCCATATCTTTTTTATTTTTTTGCTGTGTGAGATGTTATGGACTTCTTTACATTTTCAGATGTATTATTTATGGCATTATTTTGGAAGTTTTACGCCTCGAATTACGCTTGAAAAACCAGCTCCATTACGCCTACAAACATCTGCCCATTGCTTGCAATGGGAATTACGATGTTCTGTTCCCACTAGCCTTTATTTTATGCTTCCCTGTCAAAATACGGCGCGTAAAATGACGGCTCGTCAAAAGAAGTGCATGACACTTCTTGAGACATTTTTGGAGGCGTTTTTCATTGACTCTATTGAAAACAGCTCCAAAAACGTCCGTAAAAAACGCAGCGAAAAATGCAGCGAAACTCAAAAACGTCTGAAAATCACGAGCTGTTTTCCCTTGAAAACAGCCCCGTATTTTGAGATGTTTTTGCTCACTGCGTGTGAACATACCCTCAGGGTGAAGGAGGGTAGGAGAAAGGAGGAGGAAAATGTGGAGACTATAAGAAGAGCTAAACATTTTTGAGCCGACAGGCTCCTTCTTTATCTAACATGTATGTATGTACCATAAACAATCTTAAACTAAGCTGAAAAAAACTCTGCAAAACTGCATTGTGTGGATACACTCAAAGGTTAAGTTCATACGAAGCATAAATAGAACAGATTTTCCGCAGCAGATTTCCACAGCATGGTACAGTAGCAGCAAAGGAGATGAGATTTTATTTCATCCAAACCCTGCGTAAATGCTGAGTGGAAAAAACGCTCAGAAATTGACCTGCATATCAATTGTATTTGCGTAAATGCTGCTTATTTGTTGTGGGTTTTCCCCATTGAATTAAATGGGGAGGTTAAACCCGTAACAAATAGCAGTTGAGTTATTTTGCGGCGAAAAAACAGTGATTCAAAAAATATTATACTTAGCCAAAATTCTGTGTTTCTTCGTCCAAGCCAGCCTCCTGGGATGACATTTCATCCCATGTGACCACTGCAGCCAATCACAGGCTGCAGAAGTCACATGGGATTAAACATCATCCCAAGAGGCCGGCCTGCAGGATGGCAGATGGATGCGTCGCCATGGCTACGTAACTATCAATCTTTTTTTGTTATGTGCAGTTTTCCACAGCAGACATTCCGGCCGAAAAACTGCACCACAATTTGGTGCGGTTTTTTTTCAGCCCGAATTACCTGCGGTGCCCAGGGCGGATATGCTGTGTGCTTTTACGCAGCATATCCGCCCTGTGTGAACAAGCCTCATAGAAACTCTATTATGCCCGTATTATGCTCATGTGAAATTCGTCTAATAGCACTAACGTAATTAGAGTCACTAGGGACTATTTTTCTGAATATAAGGCTAGGATCACACATAGTGCACTGTGAATCCTAAAAGTTTCGTAATTTGTTGAATACAAAACTTTTGGGAAATTTGAAACAGATCAGACTCATGTAGAATCGATTAGATCATCTCTAGCCACAATACTCAAAGCTCCATGGTTCTACTGAACTGAACTTAGATCAAGGTAGGATTCTCTAGTGATCTAGTTTGGTTCAGTATAGCCGTCGGAGTTCTAGGATTTGCAGCCATAATATGAATGCTGAAATTCAACCGCATCACTGCTGTCTGAAACTGGTCTATCACTGTGTGAACAGGACTGTGTGTTTCCATTCATACGTAGGCAATATTTGAATTTTAGGGTCCAACAACCATTTACTGTAAAACAGGGTCTATAAGCCCTATTACACTGGTCAATTATCTGGCAAGCCAGCATTCACAGAACACTCGTTCCCAATCATTGGCCTATATAAACATGGCAATGATCAGCCGATAAATGAGCAAACACTTGTTCATTGGCTAATCGTCTCGTTTATGCAGCCTAAAATATTATTGTTGTCGGCAGCACATCTCTCTGTGTAAACAGGAAGACGTGCTGCCGACATGATAGAAATGTATGGTAACGAGCAATTGCTCGTCTCCAAATATAGCTCCTTGTGAATGAGCAAGGGAACGCCGAGCAATGAACTGTCTCGTTGATCGGCGCTCATTGTTACGACCAAAAAGACTGGTGTAGAAGGAGCCTTATTGTTGGTTCTTCTAATATACTTAACTACTATAATTTAAATAAGGTCTATCCATGTTTCTTTAATATTCTTTTATCATCAACCCCGTGTTGAAAAAACCCCATAGAATTATATTGAAGTGTTTTATATGCTATTACAATCTAAAATTTAGGGAAACTACAAATATATACAAAAATATATATTCTTTCCAGAATACAAAGAAATGTAGATGTCATAGGTATTTTAAAACCAGTAAAAGGAAAGCAATATTTTACTCTTCTTTGAGGTACATCATTTTAGAAATTCACTGCTAGGGTCTGCTTGATCTGCTATCTTCCACAATGTACTTTTATATTTGACAGATACTTGGTTTTAAAAATAGATGCACAGAGCTGAATTTGTGATACCAATACTTTTCTATCAGAATTTTAGGTGCCTGTAATGGCAGGAAGGAGGTGAAGGGAACAAGTGAGCCCTAATCTACCCACCGCCCTGTCCCTGCCTACTTGCAACGACCCGCCCTAGGCGACGGGGTACAACTTGGCGGCGGTCCCTACGCTGTCTAAGTGCAAGGGAGTACAAACAGGGAACACGCAAGGGAAGGGGCAGTAGCCCACGGAACGCCGCGAGGAAACGGAGCGGTGAATGAGTCAGTCAGGATCAGGATGTAGTGGAGTATACCAACGAGAGCACAGAGCAGGAAGCAAGCCAGGGGCAAAGCGAAGCAGGATAAGCGGAACTGAAGCAAGGCAGAAGCACGGCAGAAGCAGGCTGGAGCAAGGCAGCAGTGGGGCCAGGAATCCAAGAAGAATAACAAGCACTGAGGAAGAGAACACGGCAGGTATAAATGGACAGGGGGCGGAGCTAGCTCCGACTGACCAGGCCGCAATAGGCTCTCCCACTCCTGAGCCTGCCACCCTGGTTGGTGGGAGCCGGTGTCAGTCTAAGAGGTCTGGCCTTAGGTGTCGACTGATTAATCCCGGGAGTATACACAGACGTAGTACCTGGCAGATCCTTTATAGTGCCATTTTATAACTTTCTACGGGTATTGTTATTGCTGTAAATTGACTGATATATTTAAATGACTCTTTATTTCTCCATTATATTACCCCATAACCTTCTACGAAATAGCTTATAATGCACAGACAAATGTAGAGTTAATTAATAAAATCCTGGCTGCCTTAAAGAGGCTCTGTCACCAGATTTTGCAACCCCTATCTCCTATTGCAGCAGATCGGCGCTGCAATGTAGATAAGAGTAACGTTTTTATTTTTAAAAAACTAGCATTTTTGGCCAAGTTATGACCATTTTTGTATTTATGCAAATGAGGCTTGCTAAAGTCCAACTGGGTATGTTTAAAGTAAAAGTCCAACTGGGCGTGTATTATGTGCGTACATCGGGGCGTTTTTACTTCTTTTACTAGCTGGGCGTTCTGACGAGAAGTATCATCCACTTCTCTTCACAACGCCCAGCTTCTGGCAGTGCAGACACACAGCGTGTTCTCGAGAGATCACGCTGTGTCGTCACTCACTTCCTGCCCCAGGTCCTGCATCGTGTCGGACGAGCGAGGACACATCGGTACCAGAGGCTACAGTTGATTCTGCAGCAGCATCGGCGTTTGCAGGTAAGTCGATGTAGCTACTTACCTGCAAACGCTGATGCTGCTGCAGAATCAACTGTAGCCTCTGGTGCCGATGTGGCCGACACGATGCAGGACCTGGGGCAGGAAGTGAGTGACGTCACAGCGTGATCTCTCGAGAACACGCTGTGTGTCTGTGCACTGCCAGAAGCTGGGCGCTCTGAAGAGAAGTGGATGATACTTCTCGTCAGAACGCCCAGCTAGTAAAAGAAGTAAACACGCCCAGATGTAACACACATAATACACGCCCAGTTGGACTTTTACTGTAAACACGCCCAGTTGTACGTTTGCAAGCCTCATTTGCATAAATACAAAAATGGTCATAACTTGGCCAAAAATGCTCGTTTTTTAAAAATAAAAACGTTACTGTTATCTACATTGCAGCGCCTATCTGCTGCAATAGCAGATAGGGGTTGCAAAATCTGGTGACAGAGCCTCTTTAAGCCACCACTCCGGAGGGTTTAGAAGCATACTGAATGCTATTTTATTATTTAGTTTAATGTATAGCTTCTAAGCCCCTTCTCATGGTGTCTGCAGGTAGCTAGAATATTGTCATTTATCACTATGGTGGAATTTATTAAAACTGGTGTTCATATGCCAGTCTTAAAGATAAGAGTCCAGCAGTAAAATAGACAGTTATAAACACCAATTATAGGCATCAATGAAAGAATCTCTCATTACACCACTGCCCCTATAGATCGCGCCACACAGACCCCCTGTAGATCGCGCCACACAGACCCCCCTTTAGATAGTGCCACACAGACCCCCCTTTAGATAGCGCCACACAGACCCCCCTGTAGATAGTGCCACACAGACCCCCCCGTAGGTAGCGCCACAAAGACCCCCTGTAGATAGCGCCACACAGACCCCGATGTAGATAGCCACACACAGCCCCCCTTGTAGATAGCCACACACAGCCCCCCTTGTAGATAGCCACACAGCCCCCCGATGTAGATAGACACACACTAGCCACACACAGCCCTCCTTCTAGATAGCGCCCCCCATTCCCTTGTAAGTAGTGCCACACAGCCTCCCCCTTCCCTTGTACTTAGTGCAAACAGAGCGGAGAGCAGTAGCCTACCGCTACAACTCTCCGCTCTGCCTGACAGGACTCACCGTCAGGAGAAAGAGGGGGTGGTCATGCGGCGAAGATCGGATCACTTTTGTCTGGGGTCAGTGATGGCACAGGACTGGACCAGTTCAGTCACCTGACCTCATGTCAGGTGACTGGATTGGTCCACTCCTGGCACTGACCTCACTTGTCAGTGGACGGCCTGCATGCCGTCTCTGATACTCTGGGCTATCTTCTCCCTCTCTTACCTTCCGGGAGTTCTCATTGGGCACCTTATAGGGAACATTGGTAATGAGAGATAATTTTATCTCGTTAGAAGATATCATCAAACTTTCATATCTCTATCCCGAGAATGTATTTGGCATTACCCTTAAAGTTTTACATATGCACTTTTAGTTGGCATTTAAAGATGAGAAAACTATAACAAACGATTGGTAACTGCAAATTATAATGTCCCCAGTGTTAAACCTCTAAAAAGCAGATTTGAGCATATGGAACTTATCGAAGAATCTACCGCAAAAACAATTCCCTACTATTTCAAACTCCGATAGATCAGCCCATTCGGGACGTCAAAAATGGCCATCAGACTAGATGAATTTATGTTAGGTCCAGTAAACTATCCAGACTCTAACTCAAACTAAGAGACAAGAAAGTTTTTCAGCACATTTCAGCAAAATTAAACAAAACGTGTATAGAGGTGCAAGTACGTCTGTGACTACAATAGGGAGGTTCTTAGTGCACATTTTGATCAAAAAGTGTTTGTCCACCTGCCACGACAAGGCGTCCTCCATAGGTGGGAACCTTCTCTGCACATACACCCAGAACTAGGACTAAGCCTACATGTACCTGGGGATGGTAGGAACCAGTATTAAACTAATTTAAATCACCCAGGGTAGAATGGGAGGAGTGCAAGAACAAAAATGGAGGCAGTCACTAACCCCACATATATGAATCACATAAACAACACAAAAGATTGAACAGCACATTCCAACAAAATTAAACAAAACGTGTATACAGGTGCAAGAATGCCTGTGACTGCAAATATACAGCACACAAAAAAATGGCGACAGCACACTGTGAACACCAATGTCACATAAACTGCTAAATATAAATATGCATTACTGCTAAATCTACTTACAATAGGGAGGTTCTTAGCGCACATTTTGATCAAATTGCGTGAGCCCACTCATCTATCTATCTATCTATCTATCTATCTATCTATCTATCTATCTATCTATCTATCTATCTATCTATCTATCTATCTATCTATCTATCTATCTATCTATCTATCTATCTATCTATCTATCTATCTATCTATCTATTCCCTGTAGTGTTATCTGCTATTTACTATAATCCACTGTAGCTGGTGGTTTATCAAGCATGCATTTATTTCAACCCATTCTATATTGAGAAACCACATTAGTAGCATTCTCCGTAAGGTGTGGCCTATTTCGGGCAATATTTTTAAGTCCATTCCTGGGTTAAAGTACCCCTACATTTGGCCTATAGTCGCCCACAATATCTGAGAGATTGTTTAGTCAAGGCTAATGTTGGCCCTTAAAAAAAAACCTTTGGCATAAAAACAGCTATGTTTCCCATTTTAATTTGCACGACTTGTAGTGATCTTGCTAGGCCCTGTTCACACTGAGTTTTTTGGCATGTCTTCTGACACAAAAACCGTGTCAGAAACCGCGCCAAAAAACGCTCAAACGTCATGCCCTTTCTTCATTCGTTTCCGTCTCTGACCTCCCATTGACATCAATGGCAGGCAGAGAAAGCGGTTTTCGCAGCGTTTTTTGACCGCGGAACTCAATGGCCATTGCCGAAAAAAAGCAGCGAAAAACGCGGCAAGGAGAGTGCAGGCAAGTCAAAAAATTTTTTGCCTCCAAAAAACTCAGTATGAACAGACCCTTAGACGGAACTGTTTTGTTTATTCCATCAAGGCTAAACAATTTAGGATTAAACACTATCTGACGCGTGTCTGATCGTGTAATATATGTGTTCCAGACAGTGTCCCTGCAAATTTTTATATGTAGATGGTACAACATTAGAATGTTGCCTAAGGATTAATAAAGACAAATCTACCATTCGTTCTAGGAGAAAAAATGTACCAATATTGAAACATTTTTTTGGAGAAAGGCCACCAAGTTAACGATTTAACGTTTTTCATTTTCATTGTGGATCATATCCCTAAACAAAGACGTGGTGGGAACCGCACTGCGAAATTAAAATGCAGAGAGTTAGAATATGTATTTAAATGAAATACGTTGGCCTCCGATAGATTAAACCTTGACTTCAAAATCACACCCTCCATCTCTTCCCAGTAGGGACAAGGGAGTAACTTGGTTTTGACACTTGCCTTTACCCTTCGTATTGTCCTACTACTTCTTTATTTGATATGTCAACATCGACAGTCCATCTAATTACATACTAATGTAATTTAAAGAAAAATAACTAATTATACATATTTTTTTCTTTATCTTTAGATAAAAGTTTCAAGCTGAGATTCCGGGATAGTTTTTCTTCTCCTGGCAAATTCATTGGCTGTTCCTTTACATAAAAATACGTTTTGTGTCCACTGTTTTGTATTTAATTATTTTCTCTAGTACTCCATAAGTACAGGCGTTGTGTATTGACATATATCTTCCCTAATTTCGTCACACAGCTATGTGTCAGTACCAATTCAGTTATCTGTGTCTACCCCTGTTATTTGATAGATGGGCTCCCATTGATTTGAGGATACTCTTCTGGATAATCCTGTGCTTTAGATTGGGATCATTATTATACATGCTGACCCTTATTATTAGGGTGGATTCACACGAACGTGTATTGGGTCCGTGCGGGCCGCGTGGTTTTCACGCGCCACGCACAGACCAATACAAGTCTATGGGGCAGTACAGACAGTCCGTGCTTTTTGTGCAGCGTTTGTCCGCTGCGCAAAAAGCGCGACATGGTCAATATCTCCGCGTATTTTGCGCATTACGCACCCATTGAAGTCAATGGGTGCGTGAAAACCACGCAGTTCGCACGGAAGCAGTTCCGTGCGAACTGCCTGTTTCGCGCACCAGCTGTCAAAAGGATGAATGTAAACAGAAAAGCACCACGTGCTTTTCTGTTTACAAACATCCAAACGGAGTGTCTTTGAGATGAGCGAACCCGAACAACCGAACCGAACTTCACCGGGTTCGGCCGAACTCGTTTTGGACGAACCCGGCAAAAAAATTTCCGGTACGCGACGTCAGGAGATAGTCACTGTCCAGGGTGCTGAAAGAGTTAAACTGTTTCAGCACCCTGGACAGTGACTTCCGATCCCAATATACATGAACGTGTAAAAAAAAATAGAAGTTCTGACTTACCGATAACTCCCGGCTTCTTCCTCCAGTCTGACCTCCCGGGATGACAATTCAGTCCAAGTGACAGCTCCGGCCAATCACAGGCCAAGCACAGGCTGCAGCGGTCACATGGACTGCGGCGTCATCCAGGGAGGTGGGGCCAGATGTCAAGAGAGGCGCGTCACCAAGGCAACGGCCGGGAGGGAAGTTCTCGGTAAGTACAAACTTTTTCTTTATTTTTAAGAGGTTTCTCGATATTGTGATCGGAATTCACTGTCGAGGGTGCTGAAAGAGTTAACTGCCGATAAGTTAACTCTTTCAGCACCCTGGACAGTGACTGACGTCGACTAGACTCATCTCTATGATGGCGGCTGCGCGAAAATCACGCAGCCGCGCATCATACACGGATGACACACGGAGCTGTCAAGTGTTTTTTTGCGTGCGCAAAAACGCAACGTTCGTCTGAATAAGCCCTTAGGGAAGATGGAAGAGGCACTCCTTGGAGGGATTCTGTTTGCCACTAACACAGGTCAGTTTACACCCAGCTCTATCAATGCATACACATGCTATTATTTATAGATCTATCCTTGCTGATATATTATGGTCATGGTTATTTGGACACTAGTGTGGTTGATGACCAAGATTTAGAGTGATTACTATGTTATAGTAGGATTATTGTCCATCCTATTCTTTCATGTAATTTCCCTACTACTATTTACCTATGGAAGTTACATAGTTACATAGTTAGTATGGTTGAAAAAAGACACATGTTCATTAAGTTCAACCAAGGGGTGGGAAAAGGGAAGGTAAAAATTTCTTCACATAGTAGCTAATATTTTTTTGTTCTAGGAAATTATCTAAGCCTTTTTTAAAGCCATCTACTGTTCCTGCTGTGACCAGTTCCTGCGGTAGGCTATTCCATAAATTCACCGTTCTCACAGTAAAAAAGGCTTGTCGCCTCTGCAGGTTGAATGTTTTTTTCTCCAGACGGAGGGAGTGCCCCCTTGTTTTTTGAGGGGGTTTTACATGGAATAGGATTTCACCATATTTTTTGTATGTGCCATTAATATATTTAGATAAATTAATCATGTCCCCCCTTAGTCGTCTTTTTTCAAGGCTAAATAGGTTTAATTCTTTTAATCTTTCCTCATAACTTAGATTCTCCATGCCCCTTATTAGCTTCATTGCTCTTCTTTGTATTTTTTCCAAC
This sequence comes from Rhinoderma darwinii, assembly GCF_050947455.1. NCBI lineage: Eukaryota > Metazoa > Chordata > Amphibia > Anura > Rhinodermatidae > Rhinoderma > Rhinoderma darwinii. The sequence goes on from NC_134691.1 coordinate 184,235,375, forward strand.
TCCAGGGCATCCTTTCTATGAACTGGAGCCCAGAACTGAACTGCATATTCTAGATGAGGCCTCACTAATGCTTTGTAAGGTGGTATTATTACATCCCTGTCCCGCGAGTCCATGCCTCTTTTAATACACAACAATATCTTGCTGGCCTTTGAAGCAGCTGATTGACACTGCATGCTGTTATTTAGTTTATGATTTACAAGTACACCCAGATCCTTCTCAACAAGTGACTCCCCCAGTGTAGCTCCCCCTAGGACATATGTTGTATGCAGGTTGTTGGTACCCAGATGCATAACTTTACATTTATCTACATTAAACTTAATTTGCCAACTGGATGCCCAAACACTTAGTTTGTTTAAATCCGCTTCCATAGACTAAACAATACTACATAGCTTGGTGTCATCTGCAAAAATAGAAATAGTGCTATTAATCCCATCCTCTATATCATTAATAAATAAGTTGAATAATAGTGGTCCCAGCACGGAACCCTGGGGTACATCACTTATAGACGGGGACCATTCAGAGTAGGAATCATTGACCACAACTCTCTGGATACGGTCCTTGAGCCAATTCTCAATCCAATTACAAAATATACTATCTAAACCTATAGTCCTTAATTTACCCATTAGATGTCTATGAGGAACAGTGTCAAATGCCTTTGCAAAGTCCAAAAACACTATATCCACAGCGGCCCCTCTGTCTAGGCTTCTGCTCACCTCCTCATAAAAACAAATCAGGTTAGTTTGACAACTTCTGTCCTTAGTAAAACCGTGCTGGCTGTCACTTATAATACTATTTTTTGTCACATAATCTTGTATATAGTGTTAGGGTATGTTCACACTGAGATTTTTTGCAGGCACAAAATTCTGCCTCAAAATTCTGAGGCAGATTTTGATCTGCCTGCACGCCGTTTGCCACGTTTTTTGCTGTGTTTCCCCGGGCCATTGAGCGCCGATGGGCAAAAACGCAGCGAAATAGGCAAATTCATTGGCTGTTCCTTTACATAAAAATACGTTTTGTGTCCACTGTTTTGTATTTAATTATTTTCTCTAGTACTCCATAAGTACAGGCGTTGTGTATTGACATATATCTTCCCTAATTTCGTCACACAGCTATGTGTCAGTACCAATTCAGTTATCTGTGTCTACCCCTGTTATTTGATAGATGGGCTCCCATTGATTTGAGGATACTCTTCTGGATAATCCTGTGCTTTAGATTGGGATCATTATTATACATGCTGACCCTTATTATTAGGGTGGATTCACACGAACGTGTATTGGGTCCGTGCGGGCCGCGTGGTTTTCACGCGCCACGCACAGACCAATACAAGTCTATGGGGCAGTACAGACAGTCCGTGCTTTTTGTGCAGCGTTTGTCCGCTGCGCAAAAAGCGCGACATGGTCAATATCTCCGCGTATTTTGCGCATTACGCACCCATTGAAGTCAATGGGTGCGTGAAAACCACGCAGTTCGCACGGAAGCACTTCCGTGCGAACTGCCTGTTTCGCGCACCAGCTGTCAAAAGGATGAATGTAAACAGAAAAGCACCACGTGCTTTTCTGTTTACAAACATCCAAACGGAGTGTCTTTGAGATGAGCGAACCCGAACAACCGAACCGAACTTCACCGGGTTCGGCCGAACTCGTTTTGGCCGAACCCGGCAAAAAAATTTCCGGTACGCGACGTCAGGAGATAGTCACTGTCCAGGGTGCTGAAAGAGTTAAACTGTTTCAGCACCCTGGACAGTGACTTCCGATCCCAATATACATGAACGTGTAAAAAAAAATAGAAGTTCTGACTTACCGATAACTCCCGGCTTCTTCCTCCAGTCTGACCTCCCGGGATGACAATTCAGTCCAAGTGACAGCTCCGGCCAATCACAGGCCAAGCACAGGCTGCAGCGGTCACATGGACTGCGGCGTCATCCAGGGAGGTGGGGCCAGATGTCAAGAGAGGCGCGTCACCAAGGCAACGGCCGGGAGGGAAGTTCTCGGTAAGTACGAACTTTTTCTTTATTTTTAAGAGGTTTCTCGATATTGTGATCGGAATTCACTGTCGAGGGTGCTGAAAGAGTTAACTGCCGATAAGTTAACTCTTTCAGCACCCTGGACAGTGACTGACGTCGACTAGACTCATCTCTATGATGGCGGCTGCGCGAAAATCACGCAGCCGCGCATCATACACGGATGACACACGGAGCTGTCAAGTGTTTTTTGCGTGCGCAAAAACGCAACGTTCGTCTGAATAAGCCCTTAGGGAAGATGGAAGAGGCACTCCTTGGAGGGATTCTGTTTGCCACTAACACAGGTCAGTTTACACCCAGCTCTATCAATGCATACACATGCTATTATTTATAGATCTATCCTTGCTGATATATTATGGTCATGGTTATTTGGACACTAGTGTGGTTGATGACCAAGATTTAGAGTGATTACTATGTTATAGTAGGATTATTGTCCATCCTATTCTTTCATGTAATTTTCCTACTACTATTTACCTATGGAAGTTACATAGTTACATAGTTAGTATGGTTGAAAAAAGACACATGTTCATTAAGTTCAACCAAGGGGTGGGAAAAGGGAAGGTAAAAATTTCTTCACATAGTAGCTAATATTTTTTTGTTCTAGGAAATTATCTAAGCCTTTTTTAAAGCCATCTACTGTTCCTGCTGTGACCAGTTCCTGCGGTAGGCTATTCCATAAATTCACCGTTCTCACAGTAAAAAAGGCTTGTCGCCTCTGCAGGTTGAATGTTTTTTTCTCCAGACGGAGGGAGTGCCCCCTTGTTTTTTGAGGGGGTTTTACATGGAATAGGATTTCACCATATTTTTTGTATGTGCCATTAATATATTTAGATAAATTAATCATGTCCCCCCTTAGTCGTCTTTTTTCAAGGCTAAATAGGTTTAATTCTTTTAATCTTTCCTCATAACTTAGATTCTCCATGCCCCTTATTAGCTTCATTGCTCTTCTTTGTATTTTTTCCAACTCCAGGGCATCCTTTCTATGAACTGGAGCCCAGAACTGAACTGCATATTCTAGATGAGGCCTCACTAATGCTTTGTAAAGTGGTATTATTACATCCCTGTCCCGCGAGTCCATGCCTCTTTTAATACACAACAATATCTTGCTGGCATTTGAAGCAGCTGATTGACACTGCATGCTGTTATTTAGTTTATGATTTACAAGTACACCCAGATCCTTCTCAACAAGTGACTCCCCCAGTGTAGCTCCCCCTAGGACATATGTTGTATGCAGGTTGTTGGTACCCAGATGCATAACTTTACATTTATCTACATTAAACTTAATTTGCCAACTGGATGCCCAAACACTTAGTTTGTTTAAATCCACTTCCATAGACTAAACAATACTACATAGCTTGGTGTCATCTGCAAAAATAGAAATAGTGCTATTAATCCCATCCTCTATATCATTAATAAATAAGTTGAATAATAGTGGTCCCAGCACGGAACCCTGGGGTACATCACTTATAGACGGGGACCATTCAGAGTAGGATTCATTGACCACAACTCTCTGGATACGGTCCTTGAGCCAATTCTCAATCCAATTACAAAATATACTATCTAAACCTATAGTCCTTAATTTACCCATTAGATGTCTATGAGGAACAGTGTCAAATGCCTTTGCAAAGTCCAAAAACACTATATCCACAGCGGCCCCTCTGTCTAGGCTTCTGCTCACCTCCTCATAAAAACAAATCAGGTTAGTTTGACAACTTCTGTCCTTAGTAAAACCGTGCTGGCTGTCACTTATAATACTATTTTTTGTCACATAATCTTGTATATAGTGTTAGGGTATGTTCACACTGAGATTTTTTGCAGGCACAAAATTCTGCCTCAAAATTCTGAGGCAGATTTTGATCTGCCTGCACGCCGTTTGCCACGTTTTTTGCTGTGTTTCCCCGGGCCATTGAGCGCCGATGGGCAAAAACGCAGCGAAATAGGCAAATTCATTGGCTGTTCCTTTACATAAAAATACGTTTTGTGTCCACTGTTTTGTATTTAATTATTTTCTCTAGTACTCCATAAGTACAGGCGTTGTGTATTGACATATATCTTCCCTAATTTCGTCACACAGCTATGTGTCAGTACCAATTCAGTTATCTGTGTCTACCCCTGTTATTTGATAGATGGGCTCCCATTGATTTGAGGATACTCTTCTGGATAATCCTGTGCTTTAGATTGGGATCATTATTATACATGCTGACCCTTATTATTAGGGTGGATTCACACGAACGTGTATTGGGTCCGTGCGGGCCGCGTGGTTTTCACGCGCCACGCACAGACCAATACAAGTCTATGGGGCAGTACAGACAGTCCGTGCTTTTTGTGCAGCGTTTGTCCGCTGCGCAAAAAGCGCGACATGGTCAATATCTCCGCGTATTTTGCGCATTACGCACCCATTGAAGTCAATGGGTGCGTGAAAACCACGCAGTTCGCACGGAAGCACTTCCGTGCGAACTGCCTGTTTCGCGCACCAGCTGTCAAAAGGATGAATGTAAACAGAAAAGCACCACGTGCTTTTCTGTTTACAAACATCCAAACGGAGTGTCTTTGAGATGAGCGAACCCGAACAACCGAACCGAACTTCACCGGGTTCGGCCGAACTCGTTTTGGCCGAACCCGGCAAAAAAATTTCCGGTACGCGACGTCAGGAGATAGTCACTGTCCAGGGTGCTGAAAGAGTTAAACTGTTTCAGCACCCTGGACAGTGACTTCCGATCCCAATATACATGAACGTGTAAAAAAAAATAGAAGTTCTGACTTACCGATAACTCCCGGCTTCTTCCTCCAGTCTGACCTCCCGGGATGACAATTCAGTCCAAGTGACAGCTCCGGCCAATCACAGGCGAAGCACAGGCTGCAGCGGTCACATGGACTGCGGCGTCATCCAGGGAGGTGGGGCCAGATGTCAAGAGAGGCGCGTCACCAAGGCAACGGCCGGGAGGGAAGTTCTCGGTAAGTACAAACTTTTTCTTTATTTTTAAGAGGTTTCTCGATATTGTGATCGGAATTCACTGTCGAGGGTGCTGAAAGAGTTAACTGCCGATAAGTTAACTCTTTCAGCACCCTGGACAGTGACTGACGTCGACTAGACTCATCTCTATGATGGCGGCTGCGCGAAAATCACGCAGCCGCGCATCATACACGGATGACACACGGAGCTGTCAAGTGTTTTTTGCGTGCGCAAAAACGCAACGTTCGTCTGAATAAGCCCTTAGGGAAGATGGAAGAGGCACTCCTTGGAGGGATTCTGTTTGCCACTAACACAGGTCAGTTTACACCCAGCTCTATCAATGCATACACATGCTATTATTTATAGATCTATCCTTGCTGATATATTATGGTCATGGTTATTTGGACACTAGTGTGGTTGATGACCAAGATTTAGAGTGATTACTATGTTATAGTAGGATTATTGTCCATCCTATTCTTTCATGTAATTTCCCTACTACTATTTACCTATGGAAGTTACATAGTTACATAGTTAGTATGGTTGAAAAAAGACACATGTTCATTAAGTTCAACCAAGGGGTGGGAAAAGGGAAGGTAAAAATTTCTTCACATAGTAGCTAATATTTTTTTGTTCTAGGAAATTATCTAAGCCTTTTTTAAAGCCATCTACTGTTCCTGCTGTGACCAGTTCCTGCGGTAGGCTATTCCATAAATTCACCGTTCTCACAGTAAAAAAGGCTTGTCGCCTCTGCAGGTTGAATGTTTTTTTCTCCAGACGGAGGGAGTGCCCCCTTGTTTTTTGAGGGGGTTTTACATGGAATAGGATTTCACCATATTTTTTGTATGTGCCATTAATATATTTAGATAAATTAATCATGTCCCCCCTTAGTCGTCTTTTTTCAAGGCTAAATAGGTTTAATTCTTTTAATCTTTCCTCATAACTTAGATTCTCCATGCCCCTTATTAGCTTCATTGCTCTTCTTTGTATTTTTTCCAACTCCAGGGCATCCTTTCTATGAACTGGAGCCCAGAACTGAACTGCATATTCTAGATGAGGCCTCACTAATGCTTTGTAAAGTGGTATTATTACATCCCTGTCCCGCGAGTCCATGCCTCTTTTAATACACAACAATATCTTGCTGGCATTTGAAGCAGCTGATTGACACTGCATGCTGTTATTTAGTTTATGATTTACAAGTACACCCAGATCCTTCTCAACAAGTGACTCCCCCAGTGTAGCTCCCCCTAGGACATATGTTGTATGCAGGTTGTTGGTACCCAGATGCATAACTTTACATTTATCTACATTAAACTTAATTTGCCAACTGGATGCCCAAACACTTAGTTTGTTTAAATCCGCTTCCATAGACTAAACAATACTACATAGCTTGGTGTCATCTGCAAAAATAGAAATAGTGCTATTAATCCCATCCTCTATATCATTAATAAATAAGTTGAATAATAGTGGTCCCAGCACGGAACCCTGGGGTACATCACTTATAGACGGGGACCATTCAGAGTAGGAATCATTGACCACAACTCTCTGGATACGGTCCTTGAGCCAATTCTCAATCCAATTACAAAATATACTATCTAAACCTATAGTCCTTAATTTACCCATTAGATGTCTATGAGGAACAGTGTCAAATGCCTTTGCAAAGTCCAAAAACACTATATCCACAGCGGCCCCTCTGTCTAGGCTTCTGCTCACCTCCTCATAAAAACAAATCAGGTTAGTTTGACAACTTCTGTCCTTAGTAAAACCGTGCTGGCTGTCACTTATAATACTATTTTTTGTCACATAATCTTGTATATAGTGTTAGGGTATGTTCACACTGAGATTTTTTGCAGGCACAAAATTCTGCCTCAAAATTCTGAGGCAGATTTTGATCTGCCTGCACGCCGTTTGCCACGTTTTTTGCTGTGTTTCCCCGGGCCATTGAGCGCCGATGGGCAAAAACGCAGCGAAATAGGCAAATTCATTGGCTGTTCCTTTACATAAAAATACGTTTTGTGTCCACTGTTTTGTATTTAATTATTTTCTCTAGTACTCCATAAGTACAGGCGTTGTGTATTGACATATATCTTCCCTAATTTCGTCACACAGCTATGTGTCAGTACCAATTCAGTTATCTGTGTCTACCCCTGTTATTTGATAGATGGGCTCCCATTGATTTGAGGATACTCTTCTGGATAATCCTGTGCTTTAGATTGGGATCATTATTATACATGCTGACCCTTATTATTAGGGTGGATTCACACGAACGTGTATTGGGTCCGTGCGGGCCGCGTGGTTTTCACGCGCCACGCACAGACCAATACAAGTCTATGGGGCAGTACAGACAGTCCGTGCTTTTTGTGCAGCGTTTGTCCGCTGCGCAAAAAGCGCGACATGGTCAATATCTCCGCGTATTTTGCGCATTACGCACCCATTGAAGTCAATGGGTGCGTGAAAACCACGCAGTTCGCACGGAAGCACTTCCGTGCGAACTGCCTGTTTCGCGCACCAGCTGTCAAAAGGATGAATGTAAACAGAAAAGCACCACGTGCTTTTCTGTTTACAAACATCCAAACGGAGTGTCTTTGAGATGAGCGAACCCGAACAACCGAACCGAACTTCACCGGGTTCGGCCGAACTCGTTTTGGCCGAACCCGGCAAAAAAATTTCCGGTACGCGACGTCAGGAGATAGTCACTGTCCAGGGTGCTGAAAGAGTTAAACTGTTTCAGCACCCTGGACAGTGACTTCCGATCCCAATATACATGAACGTGTAAAAAAAAATAGAAGTTCTGACTTACCGATAACTCCCGGCTTCTTCCTCCAGTCTGACCTCCCGGGATGACAATTCAGTCCAAGTGACAGCTCCGGCCAATCACAGGCCAAGCACAGGCTGCAGCGGTCACATGGACTGCGGCGTCATCCAGGGAGGTGGGGCCAGATGTCAAGAGAGGCGCGTCACCAAGGCAACGGCCGGGAGGGAAGTTCTCGGTAAGTACGAACTTTTTCTTTATTTTTAAGAGGTTTCTCGATATTGTGATCGGAATTCACTGTCGAGGGTGCTGAAAGAGTTAACTGCCGATAAGTTAACTCTTTCAGCACCCTGGACAGTGACTGACGTCGACTAGACTCATCTCTATGATGGCGGCTGCGCGAAAATCACGCAGCCGCGCATCATACACGGATGACACACGGAGCTGTCAAGTGTTTTTTGCGTGCGCAAAAACGCAACGTTCGTCTGAATAAGCCCTTAGGGAAGATGGAAGAGGCACTCCTTGGAGGGATTCTGTTTGCCACTAACACAGGTCAGTTTACACCCAGCTCTATCAATGCATACACATGCTATTATTTATAGATCTATCCTTGCTGATATATTATGGTCATGGTTATTTGGACACTAGTGTGGTTGATGACCAAGATTTAGAGTGATTACTATGTTATAGTAGGATTATTGTCCATCCTATTCTTTCATGTAATTTCCCTACTACTATTTACCTATGGAAGTTACATAGTTACATAGTTAGTATGGTTGAAAAAAGACACATGTTCATTAAGTTCAACCAAGGGGTGGGAAAAGGGAAGGTAAAAATTTCTTCACATAGTAGCTAATATTTTTTTGTTCTAGGAAATTATCTAAGCCTTTTTTAAAGCCATCTACTGTTCCTGCTGTGACCAGTTCCTGCGGTAGGCTATTCCATAAATTCACCGTTCTCACAGTAAAAAAGGCTTGTCGCCTCTGCAGGTTGAATGTTTTTTTCTCCAGACGGAGGGAGTGCCCCCTTGTTTTTTGAGGGGGTTTTACATGGAATAGGATTTCACCATATTTTTTGTATGTGCCATTAATATATTTAGATAAATTAATCATGTCCCCCCTTAGTCGTCTTTTTTCAAGGCTAAATAGGTTTAATTCTTTTAATCTTTCCTCATAACTTAGATTCTCCATGCCCCTTATTAGCTTCATTGCTCTTCTTTGTATTTTTTCCAACTCCAGGGCATCCTTTCTATGAACTGGAGCCCAGAACTGAACTGCATATTCTAGATGAGGCCTCACTAATGCTTTGTAAAGTGGTATTATTACATCCCTGTCCCACGAGTCCATGCCTCTTTTAATACACAACAATATCTTGCTGGCCTTTGAAGCAGCTGATTGACACTGCATGCTGTTATTTAGTTTATGATTTACAAGTACACCCAGATCCTTCTCAACAAGTGACTCCCCCAGTGTAGCTCCCCCTAGGACATATGTTGTATGCAGGTTGTTGGTACCCAGATGCATAACTTTACATTTATCTACATTAAACTTAATTTGCCAACTGGATGCCCAAACACTTAGTTTGTTTAAATCCACTTCCATAGACTAAACAATACTACATAGCTTGGTGTCATCTGCAAAAATAGAAATAGTGCTATTAATCCCATCCTCTATATCATTAATAAATAAGTTGAATAATAGTGGTCCCAGCACGGAACCCTGGGGTACATCACTTATAGACGGGGACCATTCAGAGTAGGATTCATTGACCACAACTCTCTGGATACGGTCCTTGAGCCAATTCTCAATCCAATTACAAAATATACTATCTAAACCTATAGTCCTTAATTTACCCATTAGATGTCTATGAGGAACAGTGTCAAATGCCTTTGCAAAGTCCAAAAACACTATATCCACAGCGGCCCCTCTGTCTAGGCTTCTGCTCACCTCCTCATAAAAACAAATCAGGTTAGTTTGACAACTTCTGTCCTTAGTAAAACCGTGCTGGCTGTCACTTATAATACTATTTTTTGTCACATAATCTTGTATATAGTGTTAGGGTATGTTCACACTGAGATTTTTTGCAGGCACAAAATTCTGCCTCAAAATTCTGAGGCAGATTTTGATCTGCCTGCACGCCGTTTGCCACGTTTTTTGCTGTGTTTCCCCGGGCCATTGAGCGCCGATGGGCAAAAACGCAGCGAAATAGGCAAATTCATTGGCTGTTCCTTTACATAAAAATACGTTTTGTGTCCACTGTTTTGTATTTAATTATTTTCTCTAGTACTCCATAAGTACAGGCGTTGTGTATTGACATATATCTTCCCTAATTTCGTCACACAGCTATGTGTCAGTACCAATTCAGTTATCTGTGTCTACCCCTGTTATTTGATAGATGGGCTCCCATTGATTTGAGGATACTCTTCTGGATAATCCTGTGCTTTAGATTGGGATCATTATTATACATGCTGACCCTTATTATTAGGGTGGATTCACACGAACGTGTATTGGGTCCGTGCGGGCCGCGTGGTTTTCACGCGCCACGCACAGACCAATACAAGTCTATGGGGCAGTACAGACAGTCCGTGCTTTTTGTGCAGCGTTTGTCCGCTGCGCAAAAAGCGCGACATGGTCAATATCTCCGCGTATTTTGCGCATTACGCACCCATTGAAGTCAATGGGTGCGTGAAAACCACGCAGTTCGCACGGAAGCACTTCCGTGCGAACTGCCTGTTTCGCGCACCAGCTGTCAAAAGGATGAATGTAAACAGAAAAGCACCACGTGCTTTTCTGTTTACAAACATCCAAACGGAGTGTCTTTGAGATGAGCGAACCCGAACAACCGAACCGAACTTCACCGGGTTCGGCCGAACTCGTTTTGGCCGAACCCGGCAAAAAAATTTCCGGTACGCGACGTCAGGAGATAGTCACTGTCCAGGGTGCTGAAAGAGTTAAACTGTTTCAGCACCCTGGACAGTGACTTCCGATCCCAATATACATGAACGTGTAAAAAAAAATAGAAGTTCTGACTTACCGATAACTCCCGGCTTCTTCCTCCAGTCTGACCTCCCGGGATGACAATTCAGTCCAAGTGACAGCTCCGGCCAATCACAGGCCAAGCACAGGCTGCAGCGGTCACATGGACTGCGGCGTCATCCAGGGAGGTGGGGCCAGATGTCAAGAGAGGCGCGTCACCAAGGCAACGGCCGGGAGGGAAGTTCTCGGTAAGTACAAACTTTTTCTTTATTTTTAAGAGGTTTCTCGATATTGTGATCGGAATTCACTGTCGAGGGTGCTGAAAGAGTTAACTGCCGATAAGTTAACTCTTTCAGCACCCTGGACAGTGACTGACGTCGACTAGACTCATCTCTATGATGGCGGCTGCGCGAAAATCACGCAGCCGCGCATCATACACGGATGACACACGGAGCTGTCAAGTGTTTTTTGCGTGCGCAAAAACGCAACGTTCGTCTGAATAAGCCCTTAGGGAAGATGGAAGAGGCACTCCTTGGAGGGATTCTGTTTGCCACTAACACAGGTCAGTTTACACCCAGCTCTATCAATGCATACACATGCTATTATTTATAGATCTATCCTTGCTGATATATTATGGTCATGGTTATTTGGACACTAGTGTGGTTGATGACCAAGATTTAGAGTGATTACTATGTTATAGTAGGATTATTGTCCATCCTATTCTTTCATGTAATTTCCCTACTACTATTTACCTATGGAAGTTACATAGTTACATAGTTAGTATGGTTGAAAAAAGACACATGTTCATTAAGTTCAACCAAGGGGTGGGAAAAGGGAAGGTAAAAATTTCTTCACATAGTAGCTAATATTTTTTTGTTCTAGGAAATTATCTAAGCCTTTTTTAAAGCCATCTACTGTTCCTGCTGTGACCAGTTCCTGCGGTAGGCTATTCCATAAATTCACCGTTCTCACAGTAAAAAAGGCTTGTCGCCTCTGCAGGTTGAATGTTTTTTTCTCCAGACGGAGGGAGCGCCCCCTTGTTTTTTGAGGGGGTTTTACATGGAATAGGATTTCACCATATTTTTTGTATGTGCCATTAATATATTTAGATAAATTAATCATGTCCCCCCTTAGTCGTCTTTTTTCAAGGCTAAATAGGTTTAATTCTTTTAATCTTTCCTCATAACTTAGATTCTCCATGCCCCTTATTAGCTTCATTGCTCTTCTTTGTATTTTTTCCAACTCCAGGGCATCCTTTCTATGAACTGGAGCCCAGAACTGAACTGCATATTCTAGATGAGGCCTCACTAATGCTTTGTAAAGTGGTATTATTACATCCCTGTCCCGCGAGTCCATGCCTCTTTTAATACACAACAATATCTTGCTGGCATTTGAAGCAGCTGATTGACACTGCATGCTGTTATTTAGTTTATGATTTACAAGTACACCCAGATCCTTCTCAACAAGTGACTCCCCCAGTGTAGCTCCCCCTAGGACATATGTTGTATGCAGGTTGTTGGTACCCAGATGCATAACTTTACATTTATCTACATTAAACTTAATTTGCCAACTGGATGCCCAAACACTTAGTTTGTTTAAATCCGCTTCCATAGACTAAACAATACTACATAGCTTGGTGTCATCTGCAAAAATAGAAATAGTGCTATTAATCCCATCCTCTATATCATTAATAAATAAGTTGAATAATAGTGGTCCCAGCACGGAACCCTGGGGTACATCACTTATAGACGGGGACCATTCAGAGTAGGAATCATTGACCACAACTCTCTGGATACGGTCCTTGAGCCAATTCTCAATCCAATTACAAAATATACTATCTAAACCTATAGTCCTTAATTTACCCATTAGATGTCTATGAGGAACAGTGTCAAATGCCTTTGCAAAGTCCAAAAACACTATATCCACAGCGGCCCCTCTGTCTAGGCTTCTGCTCACCTCCTCATAAAAACAAATCAGGTTAGTTTGACAACTTCTGTCCTTAGTAAAACCGTGCTGGCTGTCACTTATAATACTATTTTTTGTCACATAATCTTGTATATAGTGTTAGGGTATGTTCACACTGAGATTTTTTGCAGGCACAAAATTCTGCCTCAAAATTCTGAGGCAGATTTTGATCTGCCTGCACGCCGTTTGCCACGTTTTTTGCTGTGTTTCCCCGGGCCATTGAGCGCCGATGGGCAAAAACGCAGCGAAATAGGCAAATTCATTGGCTGTTCCTTTACATAAAAATACGTTTTGTGTCCACTGTTTTGTATTTAATTATTTTCTCTAGTACTCCATAAGTACAGGCGTTGTGTATTGACATATATCTTCCCTAATTTCGTCACACAGCTATGTGTCAGTACCAATTCAGTTATCTGTGTCTACCCCTGTTATTTGATAGATGGGCTCCCATTGATTTGAGGATACTCTTCTGGATAATCCTGTGCTTTAGATTGGGATCATTATTATACATGCTGACCCTTATTATTAGGGTGGATTCACACGAACGTGTATTGGGTCCGTGCGGGCCGCGTGGTTTTCACGCGCCACGCACAGACCAATACAAGTCTATGGGGCAGTACAGACAGTCCGTGCTTTTTGTGCAGCGTTTGTCCGCTGCGCAAAAAGCGCGACATGGTCAATATCTCCGCGTATTTTGCGCATTACGCACCCATTGAAGTCAATGGGTGCGTGAAAACCACGCAGTTCGCACGGAAGCACTTCCGTGCGAACTGCCTGTTTCGCGCACCAGCTGTCAAAAGGATGAATGTAAACAGAAAAGCACCACGTGCTTTTCTGTTTACAAACATCCAAACGGAGTGTCTTTGAGATGAGCGAACCCGAACAACCGAACCGAACTTCACCGGGTTCGGCCGAACTCGTTTTGGCCGAACCCGGCAAAAAAATTTCCGGTACGCGACGTCAGGAGATAGTCACTGTCCAGGGTGCTGAAAGAGTTAAACTGTTTCAGCACCCTGGACAGTGACTTCCGATCCCAATATACATGAACGTGTAAAAAAAAATAGAAGTTCTGACTTACCGATAACTCCCGGCTTCTTCCTCCAGTCTGACCTCCCGGGATGACAATTCAGTCCAAGTGACAGCTCCGGCCAATCACAGGCCAAGCACAGGCTGCAGCGGTCACATGGACTGCGGCGTCATCCAGGGAGGTGGGGCCAGATGTCAAGAGAGGCGCGTCACCAAGGCAACGGCCGGGAGGGAAGTTCTCGGTAAGTACGAACTTTTTCTTTATTTTTAAGAGGTTTCTCGATATTGTGATCGGAATTCACTGTCGAGGGTGCTGAAAGAGTTAACTGCCGATAAGTTAACTCTTTCAGCACCCTGGACAGTGACTGACGTCGACTAGACTCATCTCTATGATGGCGGCTGCGCGAAAATCACGCAGCCGCGCATCATACACGGATGACACACGGAGCTGTCAAGTGTTTTTTGCGTGCGCAAAAACGCAACGTTCGTCTGAATAAGCCCTTAGGGAAGATGGAAGAGGCACTCCTTGGAGGGATTCTGTTTGCCACTAACACAGGTCAGTTTACACCCAGCTCTATCAATGCATACACATGCTATTATTTATAGATCTATCCTTGCTGATATATTATGGTCATGGTTATTTGGACACTAGTGTGGTTGATGACCAAGATTTAGAGTGATTACTATGTTATAGTAGGATTATTGTCCATCCTATTCTTTCATGTAATTTCCCTACTACTATTTACCTATGGAAGTTACATAGTTACATAGTTAGTATGGTTGAAAAAAGACACATGTTCATTAAGTTCAACCAAGGGGTGGGAAAAGGGAAGGTAAAAATTTCTTCACATAGTAGCTAATATTTTTTTGTTCTAGGAAATTATCTAAGCCTTTTTTAAAGCCATCTACTGTTCCTGCTGTGACCAGTTCCTGCGGTAGGCTATTCCATAAATTCACCGTTCTCACAGTAAAAAAGGCTTGTCGCCTCTGCAGGTTGAATGTTTTTTTCTCCAGACGGAGGGAGTGCCCCCTTGTTTTTTGAGGGGGTTTTACATGGAATAGGATTTCACCATATTTTTTGTATGTGCCATTAATATATTTAGATAAATTAATCATGTCCCCCCTTAGTCGTCTTTTTTCAAGGCTAAATAGGTTTAATTCTTTTAATCTTTCCTCATAACTTAGATTCTCCATGCCCCTTATTAGCTTCATTGCTCTTCTTTGTATTTTTTCCAACTCCAGGGCATCCTTTCTATGAACTGGAGCCCAGAACTGAACTGCATATTCTAGATGAGGCCTCACTAATGCTTTGTAAAGTGGTATTATTACATCCCTGTCCCACGAGTCCATGCCTCTTTTAATACACAACAATATCTTGCTGGCCTTTGAAGCAGCTGATTGACACTGCATGCTGTTATTTAGTTTATGATTTACAAGTACACCCAGATCCTTCTCAACAAGTGACTCCCCCAGTGTAGCTCCCCCTAGGACATATGTTGTATGCAGGTTGTTGGTACCCAGATGCATAACTTTACATTTATCTACATTAAACTTAATTTGCCAACTGGATGCCCAAACACTTAGTTTGTTTAAATCCACTTCCATAGACTAAACAATACTACATAGCTTGGTGTCATCTGCAAAAATAGAAATAGTGCTATTAATCCCATCCTCTATATCATTAATAAATAAGTTGAATAATAGTGGTCCCAGCACGGAACCCTGGGGTACATCACTTATAGACGGGGACCATTCAGAGTAGGATTCATTGACCACAACTCTCTGGATACGGTCCTTGAGCCAATTCTCAATCCAATTACAAAATATACTATCTAAACCTATAGTCCTTAATTTACCCATTAGATGTCTATGAGGAACAGTGTCAAATGCCTTTGCAAAGTCCAAAAACACTATATCCACAGCGGCCCCTCTGTCTAGGCTTCTGCTCACCTCCTCATAAAAACAAATCAGGTTAGTTTGACAACTTCTGTCCTTAGTAAAACCGTGCTGGCTGTCACTTATAATACTATTTTTTGTCACATAATCTTGTATATAGTGTTAGGGTATGTTCACACTGAGATTTTTTGCAGGCACAAAATTCTGCCTCAAAATTCTGAGGCAGATTTTGATCTGCCTGCACGCCGTTTGCCACGTTTTTTGCTGTGTTTCCCCGGGCCATTGAGCGCCGATGGGCAAAAACGCAGCGAAATAGGCAAATTCATTGGCTGTTCCTTTACATAAAAATACGTTTTGTGTCCACTGTTTTGTATTTAATTATTTTCTCTAGTACTCCATAAGTACAGGCGTTGTGTATTGACATATATCTTCCCTAATTTCGTCACACAGCTATGTGTCAGTACCAATTCAGTTATCTGTGTCTACCCCTGTTATTTGATAGATGGGCTCCCATTGATTTGAGGATACTCTTCTGGATAATCCTGTGCTTTAGATTGGGATCATTATTATACATGCTGACCCTTATTATTAGGGTGGATTCACACGAACGTGTATTGGGTCCGTGCGGGCCGCGTGGTTTTCACGCGCCACGCACAGACCAATACAAGTCTATGGGGCAGTACAGACAGTCCGTGCTTTTTGTGCAGCGTTTGTCCGCTGCGCAAAAAGCGCGACATGGTCAATATCTCCGCGTATTTTGCGCATTACGCACCCATTGAAGTCAATGGGTGCGTGAAAACCACGCAGTTCGCACGGAAGCACTTCCGTGCGAACTGCCTGTTTCGCGCACCAGCTGTCAAAAGGATGAATGTAAACAGAAAAGCACCACGTGCTTTTCTGTTTACAAACATCCAAACGGAGTGTCTTTGAGATGAGCGAACCCGAACAACCGAACCGAACTTCACCGGGTTCGGCCGAACTCGTTTTGGCCGAACCCGGCAAAAAAATTTCCGGTACGCGACGTCAGGAGATAGTCACTGTCCAGGGTGCTGAAAGAGTTAAACTGTTTCAGCACCCTGGACAGTGACTTCCGATCCCAATATACATGAACGTGTAAAAAAAAATAGAAGTTCTGACTTACCGATAACTCCCGGCTTCTTCCTCCAGTCTGACCTCCCGGGATGACAATTCAGTCCAAGTGACAGCTCCGGCCAATCACAGGCCAAGCACAGGCTGCAGCGGTCACATGGACTGCGGCGTCATCCAGGGAGGTGGGGCCAGATGTCAAGAGAGGCGCGTCACCAAGGCAACGGCCGGGAGGGAAGTTCTCGGTAAGTACAAACTTTTTCTTTATTTTTAAGAGGTTTCTCGATATTGTGATCGGAATTCACTGTCGAGGGTGCTGAAAGAGTTAACTGCCGATAAGTTAACTCTTTCAGCACCCTGGACAGTGACTGACGTCGACTAGACTCATCTCTATGATGGCGGCTGCGCGAAAATCACGCAGCCGCGCATCATACACGGATGACACACGGAGCTGTCAAGTGTTTTTTGCGTGCGCAAAAACGCAACGTTCGTCTGAATAAGCCCTTAGGGAAGATGGAAGAGGCACTCCTTGGAGGGATTCTGTTTGCCACTAACACAGGTCAGTTTACACCCAGCTCTATCAATGCATACACATGCTATTATTTATAGATCTATCCTTGCTGATATATTATGGTCATGGTTATTTGGACACTAGTGTGGTTGATGACCAAGATTTAGAGTGATTACTATGTTATAGTAGGATTATTGTCCATCCTATTCTTTCATGTAATTTCCCTACTACTATTTACCTATGGAAGTTACATAGTTACATAGTTAGTATGGTTGAAAAAAGACACATGTTCATTAAGTTCAACCAAGGGGTGGGAAAAGGGAAGGTAAAAATTTCTTCACATAGTAGCTAATATTTTTTTGTTCTAGGAAATTATCTAAGCCTTTTTTAAAGCCATCTACTGTTCCTGCTGTGACCAGTTCCTGCGGTAGGCTATTCCATAAATTCACCGTTCTCACAGTAAAAAAGGCTTGTCGCCTCTGCAGGTTGAATGTTTTTTTCTCCAGACGGAGGGAGCGCCCCCTTGTTTTTTGAGGGGGTTTTACATGGAATAGGATTTCACCATATTTTTTGTATGTGCCATTAATATATTTAGATAAATTAATCATGTCCCCCCTTAGTCGTCTTTTTTCAAGGCTAAATAGGTTTAATTCTTTTAATCTTTCCTCATAACTTAGATTCTCCATGCCCCTTATTAGCTTCATTGCTCTTCTTTGTATTTTTTCCAACTCCAGGGCATCCTTTCTATGAACTGGAGCCCAGAACTGAACTGCATATTCTAGATGAGGCCTCACTAATGCTTTGTAAAGTGGTATTATTACATCCCTGTCCCACGAGTCCATGCCTCTTTTAATACACAACAATATCTTGCTGGCCTTTGAAGCAGCTGATTGACACTGCATGCTGTTATTTAGTTTATGATTTACAAGTACACCCAGATCCTTCTCAACAAGTGACTCCCCCAGTGTAGCTCCCCCTAGGACATATGTTGTATGCAGGTTGTTGGTACCCAGATGCATAACTTTACATTTATCTACATTAAACTTAATTTGCCAACTGGATGCCCAAACACTTAGTTTGTTTAAATCCACTTCCATAGACTAAACAATACTACATAGCTTGGTGTCATCTGCAAAAATAGAAATAGTGCTATTAATCCCATCCTCTATATCATTAATAAATAAGTTGAATAATAGTGGTCCCAGCACGGAACCCTGGGGTACATCACTTATAGACGGGGACCATTCAGAGTAGGATTCATTGACCACAACTCTCTGGATACGGTCCTTGAGCCAATTCTCAATCCAATTACAAAATATACTATCTAAACCTATAGTCCTTAATTTACCCATTAGATGTCTATGAGGAACAGTGTCAAATGCCTTTGCAAAGTCCAAAAACACTATATCCACAGCGGCCCCTCTGTCTAGGCTTCTGCTCACCTCCTCATAAAAACAAATCAGGTTAGTTTGACAACTTCTGTCCTTAGTAAAACCGTGCTGGCTGTCACTTATAATACTATTTTTTGTCACATAATCTTGTATATAGTGTTAGGGTATGTTCACACTGAGATTTTTTGCAGGCACAAAATTCTGCCTCAAAATTCTGAGGCAGATTTTGATCTGCCTGCACGCCGTTTGCCACGTTTTTTGCTGTGTTTCCCCGGGCCATTGAGCGCCGATGGGCAAAAACGCAGCGAAATAGGCAAATTCATTGGCTGTTCCTTTACATAAAAATACGTTTTGTGTCCACTGTTTTGTATTTAATTATTTTCTCTAGTACTCCATAAGTACAGGCGTTGTGTATTGACATATATCTTCCCTAATTTCGTCACACAGCTATGTGTCAGTACCAATTCAGTTATCTGTGTCTACCCCTGTTATTTGATAGATGGGCTCCCATTGATTTGAGGATACTCTTCTGGATAATCCTGTGCTTTAGATTGGGATCATTATTATACATGCTGACCCTTATTATTAGGGTGGATTCACACGAACGTGTATTGGGTCCGTGCGGGCCGCGTGGTTTTCACGCGCCACGCACAGACCAATACAAGTCTATGGGGCAGTACAGACAGTCCGTGCTTTTTGTGCAGCGTTTGTCCGCTGCGCAAAAAGCGCGACATGGTCAATATCTCCGCGTATTTTGCGCATTACGCACCCATTGAAGTCAATGGGTGCGTGAAAACCACGCAGTTCGCACGGAAGCACTTCCGTGCGAACTGCCTGTTTCGCGCACCAGCTGTCAAAAGGATGAATGTAAACAGAAAAGCACCACGTGCTTTTCTGTTTACAAACATCCAAACGGAGTGTCTTTGAGATGAGCGAACCCGAACAACCGAACCGAACTTCACCGGGTTCGGCCGAACTCGTTTTGGCCGAACCCGGCAAAAAAATTTCCGGTACGCGACGTCAGGAGATAGTCACTGTCCAGGGTGCTGAAAGAGTTAAACTGTTTCAGCACCCTGGACAGTGACTTCCGATCCCAATATACATGAACGTGTAAAAAAAAATAGAAGTTCTGACTTACCGATAACTCCCGGCTTCTTCCTCCAGTCTGACCTCCCGGGATGACAATTCAGTCCAAGTGACAGCTCCGGCCAATCACAGGCCAAGCACAGGCTGCAGCGGTCACATGGACTGCGGCGTCATCCAGGGAGGTGGGGCCAGATGTCAAGAGAGGCGCGTCACCAAGGCAACGGCCGGGAGGGAAGTTCTCGGTAAGTACAAACTTTTTCTTTATTTTTAAGAGGTTTCTCGATATTGTGATCGGAATTCACTGTCGAGGGTGCTGAAAGAGTTAACTGCCGATAAGTTAACTCTTTCAGCACCCTGGACAGTGACTGACGTCGACTAGACTCATCTCTATGATGGCGGCTGCGCGAAAATCACGCAGCCGCGCATCATACACGGATGACACACGGAGCTGTCAAGTGTTTTTTGCGTGCGCAAAAACGCAACGTTCGTCTGAATAAGCCCTTAGGGAAGATGGAAGAGGCACTCCTTGGAGGGATTCTGTTTGCCACTAACACAGGTCAGTTTACACCCAGCTCTATCAATGCATACACATGCTATTATTTATAGATCTATCCTTGCTGATATATTATGGTCATGGTTATTTGGACACTAGTGTGGTTGATGACCAAGATTTAGAGTGATTACTATGTTATAGTAGGATTATTGTCCATCCTATTCTTTCATGTAATTTCCCTACTACTATTTACCTATGGAAGTTACATAGTTACATAGTTAGTATGGTTGAAAAAAGACACATGTTCATTAAGTTCAACCAAGGGGTGGGAAAAGGGAAGGTAAAAATTTCTTCACATAGTAGCTAATATTTTTTTGTTCTAGGAAATTATCTAAGCCTTTTTTAAAGCCATCTACTGTTCCTGCTGTGACCAGTTCCTGCGGTAGGCTATTCCATAAATTCACCGTTCTCACAGTAAAAAAGGCTTGTCGCCTCTGCAGGTTGAATGTTTTTTTCTCCAGACGGAGGGAGCGCCCCCTTGTTTTTTGAGGGGGTTTTACATGGAATAGGATTTCACCATATTTTTTGTATGTGCCATTAATATATTTAGATAAATTAATCATGTCCCCCCTTAGTCGTCTTTTTTCAAGGCTAAATAGGTTTAATTCTTTTAATCTTTCCTCATAACTTAGATTCTCCATGCCCCTTATTAGCTTCATTGCTCTTCTTTGTATTTTTTCCAACTCCAGGGCATCCTTTCTATGAACTGGAGCCCAGAACTGAACTGCATATTCTAGATGAGGCCTCACTAATGCTTTGTAAAGTGGTATTATTACATCCCTGTCCCGCGAGTCCATGCCTCTTTTAATACACAACAATATCTTGCTGGCATTTGAAGCAGCTGATTGACACTGCATGCTGTTATTTAGTTTATGATTTACAAGTACACCCAGATCCTTCTCAACAAGTGACTCCCCCAGTGTAGCTCCCCCTAGGACATATGTTGTATGCAGGTTGTTGGTACCCAGATGCATAACTTTACATTTATCTACATTAAACTTAATTTGCCAACTGGATGCCCAAACACTTAGTTTGTTTAAATCCGCTTCCATAGACTAAACAATACTACATAGCTTGGTGTCATCTGCAAAAATAGAAATAGTGCTATTAATCCCATCCTCTATATCATTAATAAATAAGTTGAATAATAGTGGTCCCAGCACGGAACCCTGGGGTACATCACTTATAGACGGGGACCATTCAGAGTAGGAATCATTGACCACAACTCTCTGGATACGGTCCTTGAGCCAATTCTCAATCCAATTACAAAATATACTATCTAAACCTATAGTCCTTAATTTACCCATTAGATGTCTATGAGGAACAGTGTCAAATGCCTTTGCAAAGTCCAAAAACACTATATCCACAGCGGCCCCTCTGTCTAGGCTTCTGCTCACCTCCTCATAAAAACAAATCAGGTTAGTTTGACAACTTCTGTCCTTAGTAAAACCGTGCTGGCTGTCACTTATAATACTATTTTTTGTCACATAATCTTGTATATAGTGTTAGGGTATGTTCACACTGAGATTTTTTGCAGGCACAAAATTCTGCCTCAAAATTCTGAGGCAGATTTTGATCTGCCTGCACGCCGTTTGCCACGTTTTTTGCTGTGTTTCCCCGGGCCATTGAGCGCCGATGGGCAAAAACGCAGCGAAATAGGCAAATTCATTGGCTGTTCCTTTACATAAAAATACGTTTTGTGTCCACTGTTTTGTATTTAATTATTTTCTCTAGTACTCCATAAGTACAGGCGTTGTGTATTGACATATATCTTCCCTAATTTCGTCACACAGCTATGTGTCAGTACCAATTCAGTTATCTGTGTCTACCCCTGTTATTTGATAGATGGGCTCCCATTGATTTGAGGATACTCTTCTGGATAATCCTGTGCTTTAGATTGGGATCATTATTATACATGCTGACCCTTATTATTAGGGTGGATTCACACGAACGTGTATTGGGTCCGTGCGGGCCGCGTGGTTTTCACGCGCCACGCACAGACCAATACAAGTCTATGGGGCAGTACAGACAGTCCGTGCTTTTTGTGCAGCGTTTGTCCGCTGCGCAAAAAGCGCGACATGGTCAATATCTCCGCGTATTTTGCGCATTACGCACCCATTGAAGTCAATGGGTGCGTGAAAACCACGCAGTTCGCACGGAAGCACTTCCGTGCGAACTGCCTGTTTCGCGCACCAGCTGTCAAAAGGATGAATGTAAACAGAAAAGCACCACGTGCTTTTCTGTTTACAAACATCCAAACGGAGTGTCTTTGAGATGAGCGAACCCGAACAACCGAACCGAACTTCACCGGGTTCGGCCGAACTCGTTTTGGCCGAACCCGGCAAAAAAATTTCCGGTACGCGACGTCAGGAGATAGTCACTGTCCAGGGTGCTGAAAGAGTTAAACTGTTTCAGCACCCTGGACAGTGACTTCCGATCCCAATATACATGAACGTGTAAAAAAAAATAGAAGTTCTGACTTACCGATAACTCCCGGCTTCTTCCTCCAGTCTGACCTCCCGGGATGACAATTCAGTCCAAGTGACAGCTCCGGCCAATCACAGGCCAAGCACAGGCTGCAGCGGTCACATGGACTGCGGCGTCATCCAGGGAGGTGGGGCCAGATGTCAAGAGAGGCGCGTCACCAAGGCAACGGCCGGGAGGGAAGTTCTCGGTAAGTACGAACTTTTTCTTTATTTTTAAGAGGTTTCTCGATATTGTGATCGGAATTCACTGTCGAGGGTGCTGAAAGAGTTAACTGCCGATAAGTTAACTCTTTCAGCACCCTGGACAGTGACTGACGTCGACTAGACTCATCTCTATGATGGCGGCTGCGCGAAAATCACGCAGCCGCGCATCATACACGGATGACACACGGAGCTGTCAAGTGTTTTTTGCGTGCGCAAAAACGCAACGTTCGTCTGAATAAGCCCTTAGGGAAGATGGAAGAGGCACTCCTTGGAGGGATTCTGTTTGCCACTAACACAGGTCAGTTTACACCCAGCTCTATCAATGCATACACATGCTATTATTTATAGATCTATCCTTGCTGATATATTATGGTCATGGTTATTTGGACACTAGTGTGGTTGATGACCAAGATTTAGAGTGATTACTATGTTATAGTAGGATTATTGTCCATCCTATTCTTTCATGTAATTTCCCTACTACTATTTACCTATGGAAGTTACATAGTTACATAGTTAGTATGGTTGAAAAAAGACACATGTTCATTAAGTTCAACCAAGGGGTGGGAAAAGGGAAGGTAAAAATTTCTTCACATAGTAGCTAATATTTTTTTGTTCTAGGAAATTATCTAAGCCTTTTTTAAAGCCATCTACTGTTCCTGCTGTGACCAGTTCCTGCGGTAGGCTATTCCATAAATTCACCGTTCTCACAGTAAAAAAGGCTTGTCGCCTCTGCAGGTTGAATGTTTTTTTCTCCAGACGGAGGGAGTGCCCCCTTGTTTTTTGAGGGGGTTTTACATGGAATAGGATTTCACCATATTTTTTGTATGTGCCATTAATATATTTAGATAAATTAATCATGTCCCCCCTTAGTCGTCTTTTTTCAAGGCTAAATAGGTTTAATTCTTTTAATCTTTCCTCATAACTTAGATTCTCCATGCCCCTTATTAGCTTCATTGCTCTTCTTTGTATTTTTTCCAACTCCAGGGCATCCTTTCTATGAACTGGAGCCCAGAACTGAACTGCATATTCTAGATGAGGCCTCACTAATGCTTTGTAAAGTGGTATTATTACATCCCTGTCCCGCGAGTCCATGCCTCTTTTAATACACAACAATATCTTGCTGGCCTTTGAAGCAGCTGATTGACACTGCATGCTGTTATTTAGTTTATGATTTACAAGTACACCCAGATCCTTCTCAACAAGTGACTCCCCCAGTGTAGCTCCCCCTAGGACATATGTTGTATGCAGGTTGTTGGTACCCAGATGCATAACTTTACATTTATCTACATTAAACTTAATTTGCCAACTGGATGCCCAAACACTTAGTTTGTTTAAATCCGCTTCCATAGACTAAACAATACTACATAGCTTGGTGTCATCTGCAAAAATAGAAATAGTGCTATTAATCCCATCCTCTATATCATTAATAAATAAGTTGAATAATAGTGGTCCCAGCACGGAACCCTGGGGTACATCACTTATAGACGGGGACCATTCAGAGTAGGAATCATTGACCACAACTCTCTGGATACGGTCCTTGAGCCAATTCTCAATCCAATTACAAAATATACTATCTAAACCTATAGTCCTTAATTTACCCATTAGATGTCTATGAGGAACAGTGTCAAATGCCTTTGCAAAGTCCAAAAACACTATATCCACAGCGGCCCCTCTGTCTAGGCTTCTGCTCACCTCCTCATAAAAACAAATCAGGTTAGTTTGACAACTTCTGTCCTTAGTAAAACCGTGCTGGCTGTCACTTATAATACTATTTTTTGTCACATAATCTTGTATATAGTGTTAGGGTATGTTCACACTGAGATTTTTTGCAGGCACAAAATTCTGCCTCAAAATTCTGAGGCAGATTTTGATCTGCCTGCACGCCGTTTGCCACGTTTTTTGCTGTGTTTCCCCGGGCCATTGAGCGCCGATGGGCAAAAACGCAGCGAAATAGGCAAATTCATTGGCTGTTCCTTTACATAAAAATACGTTTTGTGTCCACTGTTTTGTATTTAATTATTTTCTCTAGTACTCCATAAGTACAGGCGTTGTGTATTGACATATATCTTCCCTAATTTCGTCACACAGCTATGTGTCAGTACCAATTCAGTTATCTGTGTCTACCCCTGTTATTTGATAGATGGGCTCCCATTGATTTGAGGATACTCTTCTGGATAATCCTGTGCTTTAGATTGGGATCATTATTATACATGCTGACCCTTATTATTAGGGTGGATTCACACGAACGTGTATTGGGTCCGTGCGGGCCGCGTGGTTTTCACGCGCCACGCACAGACCAATACAAGTCTATGGGGCAGTACAGGCAGTCCGTGCTTTTTGTGCAGCGTTTGTCCGCTGCGCAAAAAGCGCGACATGGTCAATATCTCCGCGTATTTTGCGCATTACGCACCCATTGAAGTCAATGGGTGCGTGAAAACCACGCAGTTCGCACGGAAGCACTTCCGTGCGAACTGCCTGTTTCGCGCACCAGCTGTCAAAAGGATGAATGTAAACAGAAAAGCACCACGTGCTTTTCTGTTTACAAACATCCAAACGGAGTGTCTTTGAGATGAGCGAACCCGAACAACCGAACCGAACTTCACCGGGTTCGGCCGAACTCGTTTTGGCCGAACCCGGCAAAAAAATTTCCGGTACGCGACGTCAGGAGATAGTCACTGTCCAGGGTGCTGAAAGAGTTAAACTGTTTCAGCACCCTGGACAGTGACTTCCGATCCCAATATACATGAACGTGTAAAAAAAAATAGAAGTTCTGACTTACCGATAACTCCCGGCTTCTTCCTCCAGTCTGACCTCCCGGGATGACAATTCAGTCCAAGTGACAGCTCCGGCCAATCACAGGCCAAGCACAGGCTGCAGCGGTCACATGGACTGCGGCGTCATCCAGGGAGGTGGGGCCAGATGTCAAGAGAGGCGCGTCACCAAGGCAACGGCCGGGAGGGAAGTTCTCGGTAAGTACGAACTTTTTCTTTATTTTTAAGAGGTTTCTCGATATTGTGATCGGAATTCACTGTCGAGGGTGCTGAAAGAGTTAACTGCCGATAAGTTAACTCTTTCAGCACCCTGGACAGTGACTGACGTCGACTAGACTCATCTCTATGATGGCGGCTGCGCGAAAATCACGCAGCCGCGCATCATACACGGATGACACACGGAGCTGTCAAGTGTTTTTTGCGTGCGCAAAAACGCAACGTTCGTCTGAATAAGCCCTTAGGGAAGATGGAAGAGGCACTCCTTGGAGGGATTCTGTTTGCCACTAACACAGGTCAGTTTACACCCAGCTCTATCAATGCATACACATGCTATTATTTATAGATCTATCCTTGCTGATATATTATGGTCATGGTTATTTGGACACTAGTGTGGTTGATGACCAAGATTTAGAGTGATTACTATGTTATAGTAGGATTATTGTCCATCCTATTCTTTCATGTAATTTCCCTACTACTATTTACCTATGGAAGTTACATAGTTACATAGTTAGTATGGTTGAAAAAAGACACATGTTCATTAAGTTCAACCAAGGGGTGGGAAAAGGGAAGGTAAAAATTTCTTCACATAGTAGCTAATATTTTTTTGTTCTAGGAAATTATCTAAGCCTTTTTTAAAGCCATCTACTGTTCCTGCTGTGACCAGTTCCTGCGGTAGGCTATTCCATAAATTCACCGTTCTCACAGTAAAAAAGGCTTGTCGCCTCTGCAGGTTGAATGTTTTTTTCTCCAGACGGAGGGAGTGCCCCCTTGTTTTTTGAGGGGGTTTTACATGGAATAGGATTTCACCATATTTTTTGTATGTGCCATTAATATATTTAGATAAATTAATCATGTCCCCCCTTAGTCGTCTTTTTTCAAGGCTAAATAGGTTTAATTCTTTTAATCTTTCCTCATAACTTAGATTCTCCATGCCCCTTATTAGCTTCATTGCTCTTCTTTGTATTTTTTCCAACTCCAGGGCATCCTTTCTATGAACTGGAGCCCAGAACTGAACTGCATATTCTAGATGAGGCCTCACTAATGCTTTGTAAAGTGGTATTATTACATCCCTGTCCCACGAGTCCATGCCTCTTTTAATACACAACAATATCTTGCTGGCCTTTGAAGCAGCTGATTGACACTGCATGCTGTTATTTAGTTTATGATTTACAAGTACACCCAGATCCTTCTCAACAAGTGACTCCCCCAGTGTAGCTCCCCCTAGGACATATGTTGTATGCAGGTTGTTGGTACCCAGATGCATAACTTTACATTTATCTACATTAAACTTAATTTGCCAACTGGATGCCCAAACACTTAGTTTGTTTAAATCCGCTTCCATAGACTAAACAATACTACATAGCTTGGTGTCATCTGCAAAAATAGAAATAGTGCTATTAATCCCATCCTCTATATCATTAATAAATAAGTTGAATAATAGTGGTCCCAGCACGGAACCCTGGGGTACATCACTTATAGACGGGGACCATTCAGAGTAGGAATCATTGACCACAACTCTCTGGATACGGTCCTTGAGCCAATTCTCAATCCAATTACAAAATATACTATCTAAACCTATAGTCCTTAATTTACCCATTAGATGTCTATGAGGAACAGTGTCAAATGCCTTTGCAAAGTCCAAAAACACTATATCCACAGCGGCCCCTCTGTCTAGGCTTCTGCTCACCTCCTCATAAAAACAAATCAGGTTAGTTTGACAACTTCTGTCCTTAGTAAAACCGTGCTGGCTGTCACTTATAATACTATTTTTTGTCACATAATCTTGTATATAGTGTTAGGGTATGTTCACACTGAGATTTTTTGCAGGCACAAAATTCTGCCTCAAAATTCTGAGGCAGATTTTGATCTGCCTGCACGCCGTTTGCCACGTTTTTTGCTGTGTTTCCCCGGGCCATTGAGCGCCGATGGGCAAAAACGCAGCGAAATAGGCAAATTCATTGGCTGTTCCTTTACATAAAAATACGTTTTGTGTCCACTGTTTTGTATTTAATTATTTTCTCTAGTACTCCATAAGTACAGGCGTTGTGTATTGACATATATCTTCCCTAATTTCGTCACACAGCTATGTGTCAGTACCAATTCAGTTATCTGTGTCTACCCCTGTTATTTGATAGATGGGCTCCCATTGATTTGAGGATACTCTTCTGGATAATCCTGTGCTTTAGATTGGGATCATTATTATACATGCTGACCCTTATTATTAGGGTGGATTCACACGAACGTGTATTGGGTCCGTGCGGGCCGCGTGGTTTTCACGCGCCACGCACAGACCAATACAAGTCTATGGGGCAGTACAGACAGTCCGTGCTTTTTGTGCAGCGTTTGTCCGCTGCGCAAAAAGCGCGACATGGTCAATATCTCCGCGTATTTTGCGCATTACGCACCCATTGAAGTCAATGGGTGCGTGAAAACCACGCAGTTCGCACGGAAGCACTTCCGTGCGAACTGCCTGTTTCGCGCACCAGCTGTCAAAAGGATGAATGTAAACAGAAAAGCACCACGTGCTTTTCTGTTTACAAACATCCAAACGGAGTGTCTTTGAGATGAGCGAACCCGAACAACCGAACCGAACTTCACCGGGTTCGGCCGAACTCGTTTTGGCCGAACCCGGCAAAAAAATTTCCGGTACGCGACGTCAGGAGATAGTCACTGTCCAGGGTGCTGAAAGAGTTAAACTGTTTCAGCACCCTGGACAGTGACTTCCGATCCCAATATACATGAACGTGTAAAAAAAAATAGAAGTTCTGACTTACCGATAACTCCCGGCTTCTTCCTCCAGTCTGACCTCCCGGGATGACAATTCAGTCCAAGTGACAGCTCCGGCCAATCACAGGCCAAGCACAGGCTGCAGCGGTCACATGGACTGCGGCGTCATCCAGGGAGGTGGGGCCAGATGTCAAGAGAGGCGCGTCACCAAGGCAACGGCCGGGAGGGAAGTTCTCGGTAAGTACGAACTTTTTCTTTATTTTTAAGAGGTTTCTCGATATTGTGATCGGAATTCACTGTCGAGGGTGCTGAAAGAGTTAACTGCCGATAAGTTAACTCTTTCAGCACCCTGGACAGTGACTGACGTCGACTAGACTCATCTCTATGATGGCGGCTGCGCGAAAATCACGCAGCCGCGCATCATACACGGATGACACACGGAGCTGTCAAGTGTTTTTTGCGTGCGCAAAAACGCAACGTTCGTCTGAATAAGCCCTTAGGGAAGATGGAAGAGGCACTCCTTGGAGGGATTCTGTTTGCCACTAACACAGGTCAGTTTACACCCAGCTCTATCAATGCATACACATGCTATTATTTATAGATCTATCCTTGCTGATATATTATGGTCATGGTTATTTGGACACTAGTGTGGTTGATGACCAAGATTTAGAGTGATTACTATGTTATAGTAGGATTATTGTCCATCCTATTCTTTCATGTAATTTCCCTACTACTATTTACCTATGGAAGTTACATAGTTACATAGTTAGTATGGTTGAAAAAAGACACATGTTCATTAAGTTCAACCAAGGGGTGGGAAAAGGGAAGGTAAAAATTTCTTCACATAGTAGCTAATATTTTTTTGTTCTAGGAAATTATCTAAGCCTTTTTTAAAGCCATCTACTGTTCCTGCTGTGACCAGTTCCTGCGGTAGGCTATTCCATAAATTCACCGTTCTCACAGTAAAAAAGGCTTGTCGCCTCTGCAGGTTGAATGTTTTTTTCTCCAGACGGAGGGAGTGCCCCCTTGTTTTTTGAGGGGGTTTTACATGGAATAGGATTTCACCATATTTTTTGTATGTGCCATTAATATATTTAGATAAATTAATCATGTCCCCCCTTAGTCGTCTTTTTTCAAGGCTAAATAGGTTTAATTCTTTTAATCTTTCCTCATAACTTAGATTCTCCATGCCCCTTATTAGCTTCATTGCTCTTCTTTGTATTTTTTCCAACTCCAGGGCATCCTTTCTATGAACTGGAGCCCAGAACTGAACTGCATATTCTAGATGAGGCCTCACTAATGCTTTGTAAAGTGGTATTATTACATCCCTGTCCCGCGAGTCCATGCCTCTTTTAATACACAACAATATCTTGCTGGCCTTTGAAGCAGCTGATTGACACTGCATGCTGTTATTTAGTTTATGATTTACAAGTACACCCAGATCCTTCTCAACAAGTGACTCCCCCAGTGTAGCTCCCCCTAGGACATATGTTGTATGCAGGTTGTTGGTACCCAGATGCATAACTTTACATTTATCTACATTAAACTTAATTTGCCAACTGGATGCCCAAACACTTAGTTTGTTTAAATCCGCTTCCATAGACTAAACAATACTACATAGCTTGGTGTCATCTGAAAAAATAGAAATAGTGCTATTAATCCCATCCTCTATATCATTAATCCCTTAAGGACGCAGCCTAGTTTTGGCCTTAAGGCTCAGAGCCCATTTTTCAAATCTGACATATTTCACTTTATGTGGTAATAACGTCGGAATGCTTAAACCTACCCAAGCGATTCTGAGATTGTTTTCTCGTGACACATTGGGCTTCATGTTCGTGGTAAAATTTGGTCGATATATTCAGTTTTTATTGGTGAAAAATTGCAAAATTTAGAGAAAATTTTGAAAAAATTGCATTTTTCAGAATTTAAATGCATCTGCTTGTAAAACAGACGGTTATACCCCCCAAAATAGTTACTAGTTCACATTTCCCATATGTCTACTTTAGATTGGCATCGTTTTTTGAACATTCTTTTATTTTTCTTGGACGTTACAAGGCTTAGAACATAAACAGCAATTTCTCATATTTTTAAGAAAATTTCAAAAGCCTTTTTTTTAAGGTACCTCTTGAGTTCTGAAGTGGCTTTGTGGGGCCTATGTATTAGAAACCCTGATAAAACACCCCATTTTAAAAACTAGACCCCTCAATGTATTCAAAACAGCAGTTATAAAGTTTTTTAACCCTTCAGGCATTTCACAGGAATTAAAGCAAAGTGGAGGTGAAATTTGCAAATTTCATTTTTCTTGCTGAATTTCAATTTTATTCATTTTTTTTTCTGTAACACAGAAGGTTTTACCAGAGAAACACTACTAAATATGTATTGTCCAGATTCTGCAGTTTTTAGAAATGTCCCACATGTGGCCCTACTGCGCTCGTGGACTAAAAGATAAGCCCTAGAAGCAAAGAAGCACCTAGTGCATTTTGAGTCCTCTTTTTTATTAGAATATATTTTAGGCAGCATGCCAGGTTTGAAGAGGTGTTGAGGTGTCAAAACAGTAGGAATCCCCCAATAGTGACCCCATTTTGTAAACTACACCCCTCAAGGAATTCATTTAGGGTTGTTGTTACCATTTTGACCGCACATTTTTTTCACAGCACGTTTTTGAATTGGGCTCTGAAATGAAAAAAATTACATTTTTTCCAATAAAATGTCATTTGTGATCAAAATTTCATATTTTCACAGGGAACAAAATACCCCATTTTGTTTCCCAATTTGTCCTTAGTGTGGCAGTACCCCATTTGTGGTGATAAACTGCCGTTTGGGCCCATGGGAGGGCTCAGAAGGAAAGGAGCGCTATATGTTTGTTGGAGTCCAGATTTTGTTGGATTGGTTTTCGGGTGCCATGTCGCATTTGCAGAGCCTCAGAGGTATCAAAGCAATGGAAACCCACCAAAAGTGACCCCATTTTGGAAACTACACCCCTCAAGGAATTCATTTATGGTTGTTGTTAGCATTTTGACCGCACAGTTTTTTCACAGCACCTATTTCAATTGGGCTGTGACATTAAAAAAATGTCATTTTTTCCAATAAGATGTAATTTTTTACCAAAATTTCTTATTTTCACAGGGAACAAAATACTCAATTTTGTTGCCCAATTTCTCCTGAGTGCATCAATACCCCATTTGTGGCAATAAACTGCCGTTTGGGCCCATGGGAGGCCTCAGAAGGGAAGGAGCGCTGTGTGTTCTTTGGAGTACAGATTTTGCTGGTTTGGTTTTCGTGTGCCATGTCGCATTTGCAGAGCCCCAGAGGTATCAAAGCAATGGAAACCCACCAGAAGTGACCCCATTTTGGAAACTACACCCCTCAAGGAATTCATTTATGGGTAATGTGACCATTTAGACCCCATAGTTTCTTCACAGAACTTATTTGAATTGGGCTGGGAATGAAAACAAAAGTATTTTTGTCAAATAATATGTAGTTTTGGCTGAAAATTTCTTATTTTCACAAGAAACAAAATACCCCATTCTGTTGCGCAATTTGTTCTGAGTGCCGCAATACCCCATTTGTTGTGATAAACTGCCGTTTGGGCCCATGGGAGGGCTCAGAAGGAAAGGACCACCATTTGGCCTACTCGGGATTTTCTAGTGCGAAGTCATGTATGCAGAAGCCCCTGAGGTACCAGTACAGTTGAAACCCGCAAGAAGTGACCCCGTTTTAAAAACTACACCCTTAAGGCATTCATCTAGAGGTGTAGTGACCATTTTGACCGGAGACCTACACCCCATAAACTGTAATGTGGGTTCTCCCGGGTATGGCAATACCCTACATGTGGCTGTTATCAGCTGCCTGGACACACAGCAGGGCCCAGAGGGGAAAGACGAGGGGGGATAAGCTGTGCGGAGTGCATCAGGGTAAGTAAAATTGGGGTAAATTATAAACCAAGGGATGTATGATAAATTTTAAAACACTTTCATACAGAGCTCTGGTTATTCGGGACACGTGTCACATTGATATATTGTGTCCTCCCTTATCCCCCTCTTATAGCAGACTTTGCACCTCTTTTGACTTTTTCCCTTCTTGCCAGTTTGGGGAACTTCCCCTGGAAAGTGTTGCCCTGGTACGATGCGTGTGGGCTCGCTTCCAGAAGTACTGGGTGCCCCCCCTTCTTGGTCCCTAAAGATTAGGTTCTTGATAATCACCTCTTGAAATTCCAGGAAAGTTCCCGTCTGGCCTGCACATCGACGTAGCACGTACGCATTGTACAAAGCCATCTATATGATGTTCACGGCCAGCTTCTTATACCACACCGCATGGCGCTGTAGGGCTTCAGGGCTTGATCTTACAAGTCCACGCCTCCCATGTACCTATTGTAGTCCAGGATGCAGTCTGGTTTGGGGGTGGCCTTTCCTTCATATAGCCTAAACCTGTAGGTATACCCTGATGCACTCTCACAGCTTATACATCTTCACGCCATACCTTGCCCTCTTACCCGGCAGGTACTCGCGGAATTGAACCCTCCCTTTAAAATGTACCAGGGACTCATCAATAGAAATACACTTCTCGGGGGTGTATGCTTGGGAAAACCGGGCACTGGAACGGTCTAATAGGGGTCTCCGTTTAGACAAACGGTCAAAACTGGGGTCATCTCGGGGTGGGCACGGCTCATTATCAGTATAATGTAAGAAGCAAAGTATTGCCTCATTTATTTATTTTTTTAGGTTCCAGTTCAGTTCTGAAGTTGCTTTGAGGGGCCCATATATTAGAAACCCCTATCAAATACCCCATTTTAGAAACTAGACCCCTCAAAGTATTCACAACAGCATGTAGAAAGTTTATGAACCCTTTAGGTGTTTCACAAAAATTTAGAGCAAAGTAGAGGTGAAATTTACATTTTTTTTTTGTCAGAAAATCCTCTTTATACCATTTTTTTTATAACACAAAAGGATTTATCACAGAAACGCAACTTAATACGTATTGCCCAGATTCTGCATTTTAGAGAAATATCCCACATGTTGCCCTTGGGCGGTAATGGACCGAAGCACCGGCCTCCGAAGCAAAGGAGCACCCAGTGGATTTTGAGGCCTCTTTTTTATTAGGCACCATGTCCGGTTTGAAGAGGTCTTGTGGTGCCAAAACATTGGGAACCCCCCAAAAGTGACCCCAATTTGGAAACTAGACCCCTTGAGGAATCCATTGTAGTTTTCTTGGGGTGCATGCGGCTTTTTGATCAGTTTTTATTCTATTTTTAGGTGGCGTGGTGACTAAAAAACAGCAATTCTGCTATTGTTTTTTTTTCGTTTTTTTTTACAGCGTTCACCGTGCGCTATAAATAAAATATTCACTTTATTCTGCGGGGCGATACGATTACGGCGATACCAGATGTTTATAGTTTTTTTTAATGTCTTATGGCGTTTGCACAATAAAATACGTTTTGTAAACAATCATTCACTTTTTGTGTTACCTTATTCTAAGAGACATAACGGTTTTATTTTTCAATCAATAAAGCCGTGCGAGGACTTATTTTTTGCGTAACGAACTGTAGTTTCAATCAGTACCATTTTTAGGTACATGCGACTTTTTGATCTCTTTTTATTCCATTTTTTGGGAGGTGAAGTGACCAAAGAATTGTGATTGTGGTTCGGTTTATTATTATTTTATTTTACGGCGTTCACCGTGCGGGATAAATAATGAAATAATTTTGTAGTTCAGGCCGTTACGGACGCGGCGATACCAATTATGTATAGTTTATTTGTTTGTTTATATATTTTTATTAATAATAAAGGACTGATAAGGGAAAAAGGGGGATTTTTACTTTTATTACTTTTAAATCTTTTATTTTCTAATTTTTACACATCTTTTTTTAACTTTTTTTTCACTTTATTACTTTGTCCCACTAGGGGACTTGAGGGCAGGAGGCCCTGATCGCTATTCTAATACGCTGCACTACATGCGTAGTGCAGTGTATTAGAACTGTCAGCTACTCACTGACAGCAAGCATAGTGGGTCCTGACGTTGTCAGGACCCACTAGGCTTCCGTCTATGGCATAGCCGGACGCCATTGTTTGGTGTCCGGTTGCCATAGTCACCATCGCCGGCCGCTATCGCGTAGCAGGCCGGCGATGGCAGCTTAACCCCTAAAAAGCCGCGATCTCTATAGAACGCGGCTTTTAAGGGGTTAATCAGCGGGGACACAGCGATCGGTCCCCGCTGTAGGAGCTGTGACAGCTGCTGAACAAGACAGCAGCGTCACAGCTCCTGTATGTGTCGGGAGGACGGCCGAAACGGCCGTTACTCCCGAGACGTACTATTACGGCATGGAGCGCGAACGATACAGCTGCCATGACGTAATAGTACGTCAAGGAGCGGGAAGGGGTTAATAAATAAGTTGAATAATAGTGGTCCCAGCACGGAACCCTGGGGTACATCACTTATAGACGGGGACCATTCAGAGTAGGAATCATTGACCACAACTCTCTGGATACGGTCCTTGAGCCAATTCTCAATCCAATTACAAAATATACTATCTAAACCTATAGTCCTTAATTTACCCATTAGATGTCTATGAGGAACAGTGTCAAATGCCTTTGCAAAGTCCAAAAACACTATATCCACAGCGGCCCCTCTGTCTAGGCTTCTGCTCACCTCCTCATAAAAACAAATCAGGTTAGTTTGACAACTTCTGTCCTTAGTAAAACCGTGCTGGCTGTCACTTATAATACTATTTTTTGTCACATAATCTTGTATATAGTGTTAGGGTATGTTCACACTGAGATTTTTTGCAGGCACAAAATTCTGCCTCAAAATTCTGAGGCAGATTTTGATCTGCCTGCACGCCGTTTGCCACGTTTTTTGCTGTGTTTCCCCGGGCCATTGAGCGCCGATGGGCAAAAACGCAGCGAAATAGGCAAATTCATTGGCTGTTCCTTTACATAAAAATACGTTTTGTGTCCACTGTTTTGTATTTAATTATTTTCTCTAGTACTCCATAAGTACAGGCGTTGTGTATTGACATATATCTTCCCTAATTTCGTCACACAGCTATGTGTCAGTACCAATTCAGTTATCTGTGTCTACCCCTGTTATTTGATAGATGGGCTCCCATTGATTTGAGGATACTCTTCTGGATAATCCTGTGCTTTAGATTGGGATCATTATTATACATGCTGACCCTTATTATTAGGGTGGATTCACACGAACGTGTATTGGGTCCGTGCGGGCCGCGTGGTTTTCACGCGCCACGCACAGACCAATACAAGTCTATGGGGCAGTACAGACAGTCCGTGCTTTTTGTGCAGCGTTTGTCCGCTGCGCAAAAAGCGCGACATGGTCAATATCTCCGCGTATTTTGCGCATTACGCACCCATTGAAGTCAATGGGTGCGTGAAAACCACGCAGTTCGCACGGAAGCACTTCCGTGCGAACTGCCTGTTTCGCGCACCAGCTGTCAAAAGGATGAATGTAAACAGAAAAGCACCACGTGCTTTTCTGTTTACAAACATCCAAACGGAGTGTCTTTGAGATGAGCGAACCCGAACAACCGAACCGAACTTCACCGGGTTCGGCCGAACTCGTTTTGGCCGAACCCGGCAAAAAAATTTCCGGTACGCGACGTCAGGAGATAGTCACTGTCCAGGGTGCTGAAAGAGTTAAACTGTTTCAGCACCCTGGACAGTGACTTCCGATCCCAATATACATGAACGTGTAAAAAAAAATAGAAGTTCTGACTTACCGATAACTCCCGGCTTCTTCCTCCAGTCTGACCTCCCGGGATGACAATTCAGTCCAAGTGACAGCTCCGGCCAATCACAGGCCAAGCACAGGCTGCAGCGGTCACATGGACTGCGGCGTCATCCAGGGAGGTGGGGCCAGATGTCAAGAGAGGCGCGTCACCAAGGCAACGGCCGGGAGGGAAGTTCTCGGTAAGTACGAACTTTTTCTTTATTTTTAAGAGGTTTCTCGATATTGTGATCGGAATTCACTGTCGAGGGTGCTGAAAGAGTTAACTGCCGATAAGTTAACTCTTTCAGCACCCTGGACAGTGACTGACGTCGACTAGACTCATCTCTATGATGGCGGCTGCGCGAAAATCACGCAGCCGCGCATCATACACGGATGACACACGGAGCTGTCAAGTGTTTTTTGCGTGCGCAAAAACGCAACGTTCGTCTGAATAAGCCCTTAGGGAAGATGGAAGAGGCACTCCTTGGAGGGATTCTGTTTGCCACTAACACAGGTCAGTTTACACCCAGCTCTATCAATGCATACACATGCTATTATTTATAGATCTATCCTTGCTGATATATTATGGTCATGGTTATTTGGACACTAGTGTGGTTGATGACCAAGATTTAGAGTGATTACTATGTTATAGTAGGATTATTGTCCATCCTATTCTTTCATGTAATTTCCCTACTACTATTTACCTATGGAAGTTACATAGTTACATAGTTAGTATGGTTGAAAAAAGACACATGTTCATTAAGTTCAACCAAGGGGTGGGAAAAGGGAAGGTAAAAATTTCTTCACATAGTAGCTAATATTTTTTTGTTCTAGGAAATTATCTAAGCCTTTTTTAAAGCCATCTACTGTTCCTGCTGTGACCAGTTCCTGCGGTAGGCTATTCCATAAATTCACCGTTCTCACAGTAAAAAAGGCTTGTCGCCTCTGCAGGTTGAATGTTTTTTTCTCCAGACGGAGGGAGTGCCCCCTTGTTTTTTGAGGGGGTTTTACATGGAATAGGATTTCACCATATTTTTTGTATGTGCCATTAATATATTTAGATAAATTAATCATGTCCCCCCTTAGTCGTCTTTTTTCAAGGCTAAATAGGTTTAATTCTTTTAATCTTTCCTCATAACTTAGATTCTCCATGCCCCTTATTAGCTTCATTGCTCTTCTTTGTATTTTTTCCAACTCCAGGGCATCCTTTCTATGAACTGGAGCCCAGAACTGAACTGCATATTCTAGATGAGGCCTCACTAATGCTTTGTAAAGTGGTATTATTACATCCCTGTCCCGCGAGTCCATGCCTCTTTTAATACACAACAATATCTTGCTGGCCTTTGAAGCAGCTGATTGACACTGCATGCTGTTATTTAGTTTATGATTTACAAGTACACCCAGATCCTTCTCAACAAGTGACTCCCCCAGTGTAGCTCCCCCTAGGACATATGTTGTATGCAGGTTGTTGGTACCCAGATGCATAACTTTACATTTATCTACATTAAACTTAATTTGCCAACTGGATGCCCAAACACTTAGTTTGTTTAAATCCGCTTCCATAGACTAAACAATACTACATAGCTTGGTGTCATCTGCAAAAATAGAAATAGTGCTATTAATCCCATCCTCTATATCATTAATAAATAAGTTGAATAATAGTGGTCCCAGCACGGAACCCTGGGGTACATCACTTATAGACGGGGACCATTCAGAGTAGGAATCATTGACCACAACTCTCTGGATACGGTCCTTGAGCCAATTCTCAATCCAATTACAAAATATACTATCTAAACCTATAGTCCTTAATTTACCCATTAGATGTCTATGAGGAACAGTGTCAAATGCCTTTGCAAAGTCCAAAAACACTATATCCACAGCGGCCCCTCTGTCTAGGCTTCTGCTCACCTCCTCATAAAAACAAATCAGGTTAGTTTGACAACTTCTGTCCTTAGTAAAACCGTGCTGGCTGTCACTTATAATACTATTTTTTGTCACATAATCTTGTATATAGTGTTAGGGTATGTTCACACTGAGATTTTTTGCAGGCACAAAATTCTGCCTCAAAATTCTGAGGCAGATTTTGATCTGCCTGCACGCCGTTTGCCACGTTTTTTGCTGTGTTTCCCCGGGCCATTGAGCGCCGATGGGCAAAAACGCAGCGAAATAGGCTTTCTCTGCCTCCCATTGATGTCAATGGGAGGTCAGAGACATAAACGCCCGAAGATAGGGCATGTCGCTTCTTTTTCCTGCGAGACGGTTTTTCCGCTCGCGGGAAAAAAACGCATCCGCCTCCTATTGAAATCAATGGGAGGCATTTTCGGCTGTTTTTTGACGCGTTTTCCGACACGGTTTCCGCATCAAAAATCTCAGTGTGAACAGGGCCTTAGAGTACAGGAGTAGGCATCTTTGCTCCTAGTCATTATGGCACTGACATCCCGTGGATGCTTACTAAGCACGCACAGTTGCCTCAAAGCAATATTATGTAGTTTTGACTTTACTGCATTGACTCATAATTATAATTACGTAGCGGACATGTGCAATTAGATTTGGAGGATGCCGATGGTGAACGAGATTAAGAGTACCCAAGACAGGTTATTTTAATATTGGTTTTAGTACACCACCTGTAGTTAATGAATAATTCTGATTAGATATCAGTCTGTGTTACACTGGAGGGTTAATATTGATAAACATTATACAGGTGCTTGGGATATTTTTGGAAAACTTATTACTCATAAGTTATTGAATTTGGAAACTTATATAATTGATTATATAATTAAATTAAGCATTATGAACACTATGATTCTATTTATATGTGACACAGTTGCACTGCTTTACTGCTTCAACCCCTTAGGGCATGTTCACATGTGGCAGAGTTTTTCCACTGCAAATGTTGGTGCAGATTTGGGGCAATTGCGCAACGAATCTGCACCAAGATTTGCTTATTTGACAGGTAAGTCAGACGTTGCAGAAAAGACAGCGGACTTGCCACAGATTTCAGTTTTTGCATTGCAAAGGCTGAAATCCGCAGTGAAATTCCGCTGCTTCTCCGCAACAGTCAGTGCATGCTGCGGAGTTTACGTGCCTAAAAATGTATTGAAACAAATGAAAGAACGGCCGCTGGAGAATTCCACTGCGGACTGTTCGCAACGGAATTCCACAGCAATTCCGCCACGTGTGAACTTCCCCTTAAGAATCTTCATTTTTTCATTTTAGTTTTTCCTCCCTGCCTTCCAAAATCCATAACTTATTTATTTTTTCGTCGACATAGCCATATGAGGGCTTGTTTTTTGCAGGACAAATTGTAGTTTTCCATCGCATCATTTAATAAACTGCATAATGTACTGGGAAACTGAAAAAATAAATATTTGTGGGGTGAAATAGGCAAAACTACATGTTCACCTTATTCTATGTGTTGATACAATTATGGTGATACCAAATTTATATATATATTTTTATTTATTTTAATATAAAATATGTATTTTATTTTGCTTCATAAACATTTTACTGTTCTTATATAAAAGGAGATATTACTAAACTATTTGTGAGCCTAAAATATGGAATCAATTTTTTTTTATAAACATTGTTTATTGATTTTATATTGTTATATACAAACAATTTGATATAAAATGACAGCTATAAACACACAAAAACATTCATAAAAAAATTATAACAAAATGTTTCCACATAAGATTTTACATTCACATGTATAATCCAATATATTGACAGATAAGAACAGCAAACACATCCATCAAGTTTCCAACATTCTACCCAAAAGGAAGTATGATCATATTAACGGGTTAAGAAGCATAGACCTTTTTGGATCAGAGCCACTAAGATTCGAAAAATGTAAGAAGTATTAGGCATCCACACGGCTACTAAAACCATCAGGGTCTGATATAAAGTTAATCCAGGGGAGCCATATTTTGTAATATTTACCCGTGTTTCTTTGTGCCAGATAACTCAATTCTTCTAATCTGGATATTTGTGCTATTTTCTGTAGCCAATGAGCAACAGATGGTGGTTCCTCTTTACGCCAATACAAGGGGATCAAAGCTTTTGCTGCTAAAACTAAATGCGACCACAAAGCCCATCTAGAGGCGAGTGTATATTCTGGCAGTAAATTTAAAAACAATAGAGGGGTAGTTAGAGTAGGGGCTTTTGGGCAAATTATTTTCAGACTCTGTTCCACCTCACCCCAAAAAGGTTTTATTAATTCACAATCCCACCAAATGTGTGTCTATGAGCCAGTCTGTTTGTGACATCTCCAGCATAACGAGGAAATAGAACGATCTATTTTGTGAAGCAATTCTGGAGTTTTGTACCACCTGCTCACTAATTTTAAAGAAGTTTCTTGCAGATTAATGCACCTAGAAGGACCACAGCTAAACCTATAAATTTGTTGTATATATGTAGAGGTAATCTTGACATTTATTTCTGTCTCCCACGAGCTAATATATGTTAGTGGATTGTCTGTGTTCAAAGTGACAAGTTTCCTATATAACAAAGAGGTGGATTTGGGGACTGGTTTAGATGAAGACAGCAAGGATTCAAACCACGTCAGTGGTCTATCTATGGAGCCCTGTTTAAGTAAAAAGTTGTAACCCGATAACAATTGCATATAATGCAAATAGTTTAAATGTAAATGCGGAAATGTCGTTTGAAAGAATGTTAATGGAGGAAGATCACCTTGCTGTATTATATCTCCTAAAAGCAGGTCTCGTAATTCTGCAAAGTGTGAGGATTTAGTATTACCACCCAAATCCCGCAATCCCAGTAAATCTCCCAGTCTAATCAATGGTGATGGAGTGGGGCAGATATCCTTTTCAGTCGATAATTTTTTCCACACTTCAAGCGGTGTTTTCGAACTACATTAGCATGGGATTCCCCAGAGCAAGACGTAGCATGGCATAACAAAGTTTGAGTTAAAAACCTACCACACATGTCTTCTTCTATAGAGACATAGAGTTTAGGGCAGGATGTTCCATGCCAATCCATAATTCTACTTAACTGTATGGCCTGATAGAATTTTGTAGTATCCGTGAAATTGAGACCTCCCAGTAACCTCGGCCTAGTCAAAGTACCATAATCTAATCTATGCCCTCTCTTGTTCTAAATGAAACTCAACAGCTTGCCCTGGAGCTTTTGGAAGAAATGTTGTGAAAGAAAAATGGGTATAGTCTGTAGTAAGTATGTCAATTTGGGAATGATCAAAATTTTAAGAAGATTACACCTACCCATCC
Organism: Rhinoderma darwinii; assembly: GCF_050947455.1. Classification (NCBI taxonomy): domain Eukaryota; kingdom Metazoa; phylum Chordata; class Amphibia; order Anura; family Rhinodermatidae; genus Rhinoderma; species Rhinoderma darwinii. The sequence continues at coordinate 184,276,958 of NC_134691.1, forward strand.
AAGAGATGTAGGGAATATTCCAGGTTTTCATCAACTTTCAAAATGTTAGAGTAGAGGAGTATAATTGAGAAGAAACCAAGATCTGGAGAAGAGGATATCTGCAAACCGAAATATTTTATCGAACTCGGGAACCACATGAAATGAGACGAAGATCGGGCTGCCGCCACCACCTCTCTAGTACATGTTATGTTAAGTGCCACAGATTTAGCAGGATTGATCTTAAAATTGGAGAGCTCTTCAAAATGAGCAAATGTATCAGCAAGAGCCACAAAGGATTAATTTGGATTGGAAGTTAAGATCAGTAAATCATCTGCGAAAGCTGCCATCAGATGTTTCTGGCCTCCAACTCTAATTCCCTTGATCTGTGTATTTTGGCAAATATTCTGTATTAATGTCTCCAGTGTCAAGACAAACAGAAGAGGCAATAACGGACAGCCGTGCCTCGTACCATTCGAGATTCCAAAATAAGGAGATAAAGTACCATTTACGTGAACTCTAGCGGAAGGACATGTATATAGAGCCATAATTTGAGCAATGGTAAATTCCGGTATGCCATATTTCTGAAGAGCACTGACAATAAAATTCCAATCTACGCGATCAAACGCATTTTCAGCGTCTGTTGCCAACAGAGCTAGGGGAATCTTCTTCTTTCGAGCCCACTGGATTAAATGGAGCACCCTCAAAGTACTGTCTCTGCCCTCTCTCTGGGTCACAAAGCCTACCTGTTCTGGATGTATCAAATCTGGCAATAAGAGTTTTAATCTATTAGCTAATATTTTAGAATACAACTTTATATTGACATTTAGCAATGATATAGGCGGATAACTACTACAAAGTGTTGGATCTTTGTCTTCTTTAGGAAGGATGGAAATGTGTGCTTCTAATGTCTGATGAGGGAAACCATCTACAACAGACAGAGAATTAAACGTGCAAAGCATATGCGGTAAACACATGTGTTTGAAGATTTTATAGTATAACACCGAAAGCCCTTCAGGACCCGGGCTTTTCCCTTAAGGCATATCTTTCAGGGCAGCTTCCAGTTCTGATAGAGAAAAGGGCTGAGACAATGTATCTTGTTGAGGACTATTGAGGGAAGCTAGATGTAAGTCCTTCAAGATTTCATTGATATCCATGGTCCTCTGCTCAGACTGTTCCCCAGACTCTTGGCCTCTAAGATTATAGAGAGCCTCATAATGTCCTAAATTGTTGGGCAATATCATCTGTGTCTGTAACCTCTACTCCATTGTCAGACTGGATGGTCTTAATATAGGACTGTTCTTGTCTCTTTTTAGCCAAAAGAGCCATGAGCTTGAATCCCCTATTACCATGTATATACATGGCACGTTTGGAAGATAAGTAAGCCTTAGAAGCTCTAAGATTCAATATCTGTTTGAGGTGTTCCCTTTGTACAGTTAATTCATGTTGTGTCTGAATAGTAAGAGATTGTTTATGTTGGCCTTCCAACAAAAGGAGCTTACTCAATGTTTCGTCAATGTCCATCCAGTGTGCTTTCTTAGTATGTGAACCTAGCAATACAAACTCGCCTCTGATCACTGCTTTGTGCGCTTCCCAAATTGTCAGCATGGGGACTTGTCATCAATGACTTGTCATCAATATTTTCCTCAAAGTATTTTTTAATAAAACCAGAGATTTCCTGAATGTGAATATCCGATTTTATCAACATGTCATTGAGCCGCAAAGTGTATGTTTTCTTGGGTAAGGATGTTATAGTTAAATCCATGACAATTGGGGCATGATTAGATAAGGCAATTTGCCCTATGTTTACCTTAGGTACCATGGAAAGCTGTGAGACCCTAACAAAAAGGTAATCAAGTCTTTGATAAGAATTATGAGGTACAGAGAAATGTGTGTAATCCCTACCTGTTGGAAAAAATGTCCTCCACACATCTCGCATTTGCAAATCAGAAAGTGTTCTATTTAATACTCTGAGACTTCTATAGGACTTTTGTGAGCGGCCCTTTGAGGAGTCAACGGAAGGTTCTAGGGTGTAGATCCCCACCTAAAATACAGATACTGGTCTGGAATAATTTCAGTTGCTTCAGGGTCTCAACTAACCACGGAATTTGTTGGGTGTTCGGGGCATATATCCCTGCAATCTTAACTGGTGTATTGGCAATCAATCCTTTTACAAAATAAATCGTCCTTCTGGATCACTTAGTTGGGAGATGAGTGTAAAGGGGACAGATTTTTTGATGACTATACTCACACCTCATTTTTTTCAAAGTGGGGTGTTGTGAATAATACCATTTGTTAAAATATGAAGATAGTAGCACAGGTGTCTTTCCAGTAACAAAATGCGTTTCTTGCACTATAGCTTAAGATCCCATCAAAAAAGTATACAACAGAAAGTCCGCTAGAAATGCACAGTGCATATGAAAAATAATAATTCCTTCTCATGGAATCTCATTCGGATTAGTATCCAGAGGAGTAGGGAGTCTCTTATGACTAGTTTTCCCCCGAATTGAAGACCAAGGGGTGACTCCGGATAGATCTGGTAAAGAAGCCACATCCGTAATCTGTAGCCAGGACAGAGGCCTTCGAGGATCCAAGCCATGTTCTTCGTAGAGCGATGAGAGGTCATCTGGACATCTAACAGTTTTTATAGAACTGTTGAGAACAAAAGCAATTCCAAATGGAAATATAAAATCGATAGTTGTCGACGTTTATTCAGAGTGACCGGAGATATATCTTGATACATAATATAGGCATAGCCATTGTATGACAAAATGTGAGTTTCTCTTGTTTTTCTGAGAATCATATCTCGATGAGCAGAATTCAAGAGCCAACAAATTACATCCCGAGGGGGTTCTCCATCTTTAGGTTTCGGTCGCAAGTCTCTATGTGCCCGTTCAACCACCAGATCCTCTGTGTGATCAGTATGCAATAGTGACTTCAATACATTGGTGTAATGGTGGGGGGGGGTAGGGAAACGGACAAGTGAGCCCTAATCTACCCGCCACTCTGTCCCTGCCTACTTGCAACGACCCGCCCTAGACGACGGGGTACAACTGGGCGGCGGTCCCTGCGCTCAGTAAGTGCATGACAAACACGACAAACAAACAAGGGAACACAAGCAAGGGAAATGGGCAGTTGCTCGCGGAAACACCGTGAGCAACAGAGTAGTGAACGAGCCGAGTCAAGCCAGGAGAGTGCGAGGTACAAAGCGAAAAGCAGAAGAGTAGTCGGTAAGCCGGGGTCTGTATGGAGCAGGATCAAAAAGTAGCAGGAGCTGTAGCTGGGCCAGGAAACCTCAAGGAAAGAAATTCACAAGCACAGATGGACAGGAAGAGCAGGCTTAAATAGACCGAGGGCGGGAGCTAGCTGAGTCTGGCCAGGTTGCGATAGGCTCTCCCACTCCTAAGCCTGCCAGCCTGAGTGGAGGAAGCTGGTGTCTGTCTCAGGGAGGAAACTCAGGTGTTGACTGATTAATTCTGGGAGTTAACCCTGAAGCAGTGCCTGGCAGATCCTTTACAGTACCCCCCCTTTTATGAGGGGCCACCGGACCCTTTCTAAGTGGACCTGGCTTACTGGGGAAACGCAGGTGGAACCTCCTGACCAATACCCCAGCGTGAACATCCCGGGCGGGTACCCAAGTCCTCTCCTCGGGCCCGTATCCTCTCCAATGGACCAGGTACTGGAGGGAGCCTTGGACCATCTTGCTGTCCACGATCCTGGCCACCTCAAATTCCACCCCCTCAGGGGTGAGGACGGGAACAGGAGGTTTCCTCGAGGGGGCCAAGGACGGGGAGCAGCGTTTCAGGAGGGAGGCATGAAACACGTTGTGTATACGAAAAGACGGGGGTAACTCCAGCCGGAAAGAGACAGGACTGAGGACCTCAATGACCTTATACGGCCCAATAAACCGGGGAGCAAACTTTTTGGACGGAACCTTGAGACGCAAGTTCCTGGATGACAACCACACCAGATCCCCGACCACAAACAGGGGGTTAGCAGAACGTCTTCTATCGGCCTGAGCCTTCTGTATGCTCTGGGACGCCTCTAGGTTCTTCTGAACCTGGGCCCAGACTGTGCACAGATCCCGATGAACGACCTCCACCTCGGGATTGTTGGAACAACCAGGTGAAACGGAGGAGAACCGTGGATTAAACCCAAAATTACAGAAAAAGGGAGAGACCCCTGACGAGTTACTGACCCGGTTATTAAGGGAAAATTCGGCGAGGGGAATGAAAGAAACCCAATCAAATTGACAGTCAGAGACAAAACATCTTAAGTATTGTTCTAGAGACTGATTAGTCCTCTCCGTTTGGCCATTGGTTTCAGGATGGAAGGCAGAGGAGAAGGACAGATCAATCCCCAACTTATTACAGAAGGCTCTCCAAAACAATGAAACAAATTGTACCCCTCTGTCAGAAACAATATTGACGGGGACCCCATGGAGACGCAGGATGTGTTTGATAAACAAGGTAGCCAACGTCTTGGCGTTGGGTAGTTTCTTGAGGGGCACAAAGTGGCACATTTTACTGAAGCGGTCTACCACCACCCACACCACCGACTTGCCTTGGGATGGAGGCAAATCGGTGATAAAATCCATGGAGATATGTGTCCACGGTCTCTGGGGAATGGGCAACGAACGCAGTAAGCCCGCTGGTCGGGACCTGGGAGTCTTGGACCTGGCACAAACCTCACAGGCGGCAACGTAGGCCTTAACGTCTTTAGGCAAACCAGGCCACCAATAATTTCTGGTAATGAGGTGTTTGGTACCCAGGATGCCTGGATGGCCAGATAGTGCGGAGTCGTGATTTTCCCTAAGTACCCTTAGCCGGAATTGCAGGGGAACAAACAGCTTGTTCTCAGGAAGGTTCCCAGGAGCTGAACCTTGATCAGCAGCAATTTCAGAGACTAAATCGGACTCGATAGAGGAAATGACTATACCTGGAGGCAAAATACAAACAGGAACTTCCTCCGAAGGAGGGCTGGCCATGAAGCTACGCGACAGTGCATCCGCCTTAATATTTTTAGACCCGGCCCTATAGGTAACCAAAAAATTGAATCTGGTAAAAAACAACGCCCATCGAGCTTGTCTCGGGTTTAGCCTCCGGGCAGATTCTAGGAAAACCAGATTCTTGTGGTCGGTAAGGACCGTTACCTGGTGCCTAGCCCCCTCCAGGAAGTGGCGCCACTCTTCAAATGCCCATTTAATGGCTAAAAGTTCGCGGTTGCCAATATCATAGTTACACTCCGTGGGCGAAAACTTCCTAGAAAAGTAAGCACAGGGGCGGAGATGGGTGAGGGAGCTGGTACCCTGGGACAAGACGGCCCCCACTCCCACCTCGGACGCGTCAACCTCCACAATAAATGGCTCCCTTTGGTTGGGCTGAACCAGCACGGGGGCCGAGATAAAGCACTTCTTGAGGGTCTCAAAAGCCTGGACGGCCTCAGGGGGCCAATGGAGGACATCAGCACCCTTGCGAGTGAGGTCCGTAAGAGGCTTAGCGACGACCGAGAAGTTAGCAATAAATCTCCTGTAATAGTTAGCGAACCCCAAAAAACACTGTAGCGCTTTCAGGGAGGCAGGTTGGACCCATTCAGCCACAGCCTGAACCTTGGCAGGGTCCATGCGGAATTCATGAGGAGTGAGGATTTGACCTAAAAATGGTATCTCCTGTACCCCAAATACACATTTTTCGATTTTGGCAAACAGTTTGTTTTCTCGAAGGACCTGGAGCACTTTCCTGACATGCTCTATGTGGGAGGACCAGTCCCTGGAAAACACCAATATGTCATCAAGGTACACTACAAGAAATATCCCCAGGTAATTTCTCAAAATCTCATTTATGAAGTTCTGGAAGACCGCAGGGGCATTGCACAACCCAAAGGGCATGACGAGGTATTCGAAATGGCCTTCGGGCGTGTTAAACGCAGTCTTCCACTCATCCCCCTCTTTGATGCGAATAAGGTTATACGCCCCCCGTAGATCCAATTTAGAGAACCATTGGGCCCCCTGAACCTGATTAAAGAGATCAGGAATCAAAGGAAGGGGATACTGGTTCCTTACCGTGACCTTATTCAGGCCACGGTAGTCAATGCATGGCCTAAGACCCCCATCCTTCTTCCCTACGAAGAAGAAGCCAGCACCTACCGGAGAAGAAGAGGGACGAATGTAACCCTTGGCCAGGGATTCCTGGATATACTCCCTCATGGCTTCACGTTCGGGACAAGAAAGGTTAAATATCCTACCCTTAGGAAGCTTAGCTCCTGGTACCAATTCGATAGCGCAATCGTATTCTCTATGAGGCGGTAATACTTCGGAGGCCTCTTTAGAGAAAACATCAGCGAAGTCCTGAACAAACTCGGGTAGCGTATTCACCTCCTTAGGGGGAGAAATAGAATTAACAGAAAAACATGACGTACAACATTCATTACCCCATTTGGTTAGCTCCCCAGTATTCCAGTCAAACGTAGGATTATGCAACTGCAACCAGGGAAGACCTAGAACAAAATCGTACGATAATCCCTGCATCAATAGTACAGAGCATTGCTCCAAATGCATGGAGCCAACAAGGAGTTCAAAAACAGGGGTATGCTGTGTAAAATAACCATTAGCAAGAGGAGTGGAGTCGATACCCACTACCGGAACAGGTTTAGGCAAATCAATCAGAGGCATAGCGAGAGACATAGCAAATTCCACAGACATGATATTAGTAGAGGACCCTGAATCCACGAAGGCACTGCCGGTAGCAGACCTACCACCAAACGAGACCTGAAAGGGAAGCAATATCTTAGTACGTTTCATATTTACGGGAAATACCTGTGCGCCCAAGTGACCTCCCCGATGATCACTTAGACGCGGGAGCTCTCTGGCAGCATTCTTACGCTTGGGACAGTTGTTTACTTGATGCTTGACATCCCCACAGTAGAAGCAGAGACCATTCTTCCTGCGGAATTCTCTACGTTGTTGAGGGGACACGGAGGCCCCGAGTTGCATAGGTATTTCTGAGTCTTTAGGGGAGAAACGAAGCAACGGGACTTCGGGAGGCATCATGGGGGAGTCGGAGGAAAAAACACATAAACGTTCACGTTGTCGTTCCCTGAGACGTCGGTCAAGTCGTACCACTAAAGCCATAACCTGGTCTAAGGAGTCAGAAGAGGGATAACTAACTAGCAGGTCTTTCAGGGCGTTCGACAGACCCAACCTAAACTGGCACCTTAAGGCAGGGTCATTCCACCGAGAAGCTACGCACCACTTCCGAAAGTCAGAGCAATACTCCTCAACAGGTCTCTTACCCTGACGTAAGGTCACCAGCTGACTCTCGGCAAAGGCAGTTCTGTCAGTCTCGTCATAAATAAGTCCGAGAGCAGAAAAGAAACAATCAACGGAGGAAAGTTCAGGGGCGCCAGGAGCCAAGGAGAAGGCCCACTCTTGGGGCCCTTCCTGGAGCCGGGACATAATTATACCCACCCGCTGGCTCTCAGAACCTGAGGAGTGAGGTTTTAAGCGAAAATAAAGCTTACAACTCTCCCGAAAGGAGAGAAAAGCCCTCCGGTCACCTGAGAACTGGTCGGGCAACTTGAGGTGGGGTTCAAGGGGTGCGGTGAGGGGAACTACCAAGGTAGCATCAGGCTGGTTGACCCTCTGAGCCAGGGCCTGGACCTGTAGGGAGAGACCCTGCATTTGCTGAGCCAGGGTTTCACGGGGTTCCATAATGGTGTCAGGGACCAGGGTAGACTAGGTATAAGGCTTGTGAATTTGTAATGGTGGGGGGGGGTAGGGAAACGGACAAGTGAGCCCTAATCTACCCGCCACTCTGTCCCTGCCTACTTGCAACGACCCGCCCTAGACGACGGGGTACAACTGGGCGGCGGTCCCTGCGCTCAGTAAGTGCATGACAAACACGACAAACAAACAAGGGAACACAAGCAAGGGAAATGGGCAGTTGCTCGCGGAAACACCGTGAGCAACAGAGTAGTGAACGAGCCGAGTCAAGCCAGGAGAGTGCGAGGTACAAAGCGAAAAGCAGAAGAGTAGTCGGTAAGCCGGGGTCTGTATGGAGCAGGATCAAAAAGTAGCAGGAGCTGTAGCTGGGCCAGGAAACCTCAAGGAAAGAAATTCACAAGCACAGATGGACAGGAAGAGCAGGCTTAAATAGACCGAGGGCGGGAGCTAGCTGAGTCTGGCCAGGTTGCGATAGGCTCTCCCACTCCTAAGCCTGCCAGCCTGAGTGGAGGAAGCTGGTGTCTGTCTCAGGGATGTACACTCAGGTGTTGACTGATTAATTCTGGGAGTTAACCCTGAAGCAGTGCCTGGCAGATCCTTTACAATTGGATGCGTTGATCTGTAGGTCAGAAGGTAGAATCGTTTCCGGAATTCCTTTTAGCCTAAGATTATTTCTCCTGCCCCTCTGCCCCTGTTATCTTGATCTTCTACATAGGAAAGAAGACTGTTGAAGTGTATCTGACAAGTCTCAAAAGCGATTTTTGTAGACTTTCCATAGTTTAGTAATGAGGTTTGGTTTTCCTCTAGCAGTTCAACTCTAGTATGAACTTGTCTCATTTCTTGTTTAATGTCCACAATCTCCTTCATAACAGGTTTAAGTGCAGTTTCTATAATTTTTTGCATAGCGGTCCTTGACAAATTTATAGAGATGGCTCCTCTGGGATCTTCCACCCCCGAGCTATTGCCAGATGATTCCATCAATACAAGTTGTTGAGGAGGAATCTGCACATTTTTATGAGCATTTTTCTTCAATGTAGGGGATCTCCTACTCAGATATTTATCGATGTCGGATTGACCTTTTTTTTTCTGTTTAGGGGTATCCCAACCCTCAGCCTTATTGCCTTTAACCATAGCTATACAATCGACAATATATCAGAAGTGTCAATACAGTCATCCTTTGCCAATCAAGTTTCTCTCCCCTCTCAGTCCATTCAATTTGGTTGGCACCATTATACAGACAGTCCCGAAAAAATTGGGCCACAGACCCCAGAAAATGCAATATGTTATAAAGTGGAGACACCAAAACTCTCAGGTCCTCCGTAAAAATTAGAGCAGAGCTCAGCAATTGGGATAGTTACTTACTGTCTGTCGGGACGGCAGGACTGGAACCTCCGAAATCAGTAGTAGAAAGTCCACTGAGGAGTGTCAGCAGCACGCACCACACTGTAAAAGCACAATGAACCAAATCCAGGCCGTGGTTGCAAGTGTCTTGCAGGCTGCAATGAAAGGCAATGGGGCCCTTTGTATATCCCGATGTGGAAGCTTTCAGAAGTCCAGTCGGACAATCAAGGGACCTCCAGAGGCCACATACCCCGCACGTAGCAACGGAAATGAGAGGAGGAGGGGTGGGCAAGTAGGAGAGAGCGCCTTGCGGCAGTACAGTCCTCCATTTCAGGGCCTGGCTTGTTTTTAAAACTGAATCAAGTGAAGACGAGGATATAATCACGTCACACAGAAACTGAGTGTTCCTATTCCATTATAGTATAGGATCCAGGTAAGTTAGTGCTGTTTAACTGCCGGATTATAGCAGATATATCCGATTTCAGAGAGAGCTCTCTTCCTAAGCGTCCATCTTGTTCAGCGCGCTAGCCACGCCCCCGCCCCAATTTATATATATTTTTTAATGTTTTACCACTTTTATATAAAAAAAAATATTCGCTTAAAAAAATAAAATTGTTTTGTGTCGCCATATTTTGAATTTATTGGTACCATTTTGGGGTACATGCAACTTTTTGATCACTTTTTATTTAATTTTTTTTTGGACACCTAAGGCGGGTTAAAAAATGCTATATTGTAATAGGAAGGACATCTATAGATACAGCAATACCAGTTATTTATTTATTTTAACTTTTAATACGTTATTTAACTTTTTTTTACTGTTTTTATTAGTTCCTCTAGGGGACTTGAACCAGCCAGCATTGGATCAGTTGCTTGATATACAGCAAAATTAATGTATTGCAGTATATCGCTATACTGACAGTCTCCTTTGAGAGGAAGGGCTTCAAAGGAGTGCAATGACGACCATTGGCACCCCGCGCTCTGGCTGAGTGATAACCGAAGGTCTCTCAGTCCAAGGATTCTGTCCCTCTCAGTTTGCAACAAGTGGCGATAACTGGCACATTGACGAACAGGAGGCAACACAAAAATCATCCCTCACCACTTGATCCGATTTTTGAGATTTTATGTGAGTAAAAAATTTTGCTTTCAATCTGACTTTTATTCCCCTCCCACATGCCACAGATTGGAGCTCGGTGCTAGAAAATTTGATCATTTGCAGAACTTAGTGACATTTGTTACTTCCTTGATTTCCTTCAATTTTGAGGAGTGTATATTGAAACTGCTGCCTTGCTCTTCTTTTTCTTTCTGGGGCATTTTCTTGTCTTTCATATTGGGCCCTATGAATCCTAGTTAGGCCCATGCCAGAACCAAATCATCTACAGTTTCAGAAGTCTCTTTTTTTACATTTTCCACAAACTGTGAGATGTCCTCCTCCCTGACTTACGGAAAGTCAACACCATTCTACGTTATTTCAAACCACTAGGAACAAAAGGAAAAGAAAGACCTGTGGAAATAGAGGGGGAAGAAGAACATGTAAAAAGGAAACTATGGTACCTATAGATGACTCCAAACCTATCCAAATATTAACCATTCTGAACATATTCTAAGTAATAATGAGACAAAACTGTCCTTCAGTCACACCTTTATGTCTAAGGAATTTGGCCTGTTTCTTAAACTGAATAACGATCAGAAAACTAACCCTAAACCATAATTTTTTTGCTGAAAGAATATAACTCGAAAGTATATACTAGTCCTTCTCATTAAATTAGAATATCATCAAAAAGTTAATTTATTTCAGTAATTCAGAAAGTGAAACTCCTATATTCTATAGATTCATTACATACAGAGTGATCTATTTCCAACATTTTTTTTCTTTTAACCCCTTCGCGACATTTGACGTATCCATACCCCAAAGTCGGGTAGGGGAAGTATGGAGCGGGCTCACGGAGTGAACCCGCTCTGTACGATGCAGGTGTCAGCTGTTTGTTACAGCCGATACTTGAGAGTAACGAGCGGCATCGCGCTCGAGCGTGATCCCGCTCGTTTAACTCATTAAATGATGCAGTCAATAGCGACCGCAGCATTTAAATCATTAGAAAGAGGGGGGTGACCCACTCTAACAGCTCATTGCGCCACCTGCAACGCAATCGCGGGGGGGGGGGGCGGTGGTTGCTATGGCTGCCTGGGGGCCTAATGAATTTTATATAAGCCCAATTTCAAAAATGATTTTTAATACAGAAATGTAGGCCTACTGAAAAGTATGTACAGTATATGCACTCAATACTTGGTCAGTGCTCCTTTTGCATGAATTACTGCATCAATGCGGCGTGGCCTGGACGCGATCAACCTGTGGCACTGCTGAGGTGTTATGGAAGCCCAGGTTGCTTTGATAGCGGCCTTCAGCTCGTCTGCATTGTTGGGTCTGATGTCTCATCTTTCTTTTGACAATACCCCATAGATTCTCTATGGGGTTTAGGTCAGGTGAGTTTGCTGGCCAATAAACCACAGTGATACTGTGGTTATTAAACCAGGTATTGGTACTTTTGGCAGTGTGGGCAAAGAGTAAATAAACCATGATTTACACACAAATGGATTAAAACATAATATATTTTATTTGGATTTGTTAAAAAGTAAAAAATAGATAAAAGAAAAGATGATATCAACAATAGACAACGCTATTAAAATACTATATATGGTGTCCTGACAATAGCACTGCAATTAACGATCATGTTCTCAAGATAGAAAATAACATATTTTATGGTCTCAAAATTCCAGTTTTAAGTAAAAAAAAGTATAAATGTCAATGAGACAGCAAGAAGTATATGCATGAATAGCCGTGGCTGCATCAGATCACAGTTACAACATATAGATAAAAAGAGACATTAAAATATACTTAACAGTGAAAAATCAGGACATATTGACTTACATGCAGATTGTAGGTAGAAAGAAAGTTGCAAGCGTGTATGGCCGACGCGACGCGTCTTTCACATTAGTTTTCCACATGGAAGCTGGATGTTAAAAGGAAAGCTTCTGCAAATTCACAGCTTGTGACTTGCCAGACATAAAGCCTGAATAACTGTCATGCGTTAATTCATTAATAACTCTACCAAGATATGCAATATTTTAACATCAGCATTTATCAATGAGATTGCTCTATAAGATTAAGCTTGTCCTTGACTTTTTTTTAATAGCAAAACAATAGTTGCTTCTTACATTGATAGAGGTAGCGATTCAGTATTGTAGGCATCCTGGAAGGTCATCAACAGAGAGTTAATTAACAGAGATTAATTCCATATATAATTCTATAGGAAGGATATGTCAAGGCCTCCTTAACCGCTTAATGACCAAGCTTATGTGGACTTTAATGACCAAGCCATATTTGTCAAATCTGGTATGTCTGAATTTATTAGAGAATAAATCTGCAATAGTTTTGCATATCCAAGTAATTCTGACATTGCTTTTTCGTCACATGTTGTACTTTATTTTAGTGGTAAAAGTAGACTGATACGATTTGCGTAAATTTTGTAAAAATTAACATTGTTCTCTATTTTGAACTGCAATATGTCACATATGTACATAATCAGTGTGAGAAAAAATATATATAAATATATGTGAATATATATATATATATATATAAAACGGAAATCAAAAAGCGCTGCTTCATCCAGACGGTAGAAAAGAAATTGGTTAGGTATTAATAAAGTATTTATTAAGGTAATGCGTTTCAGAGCCGGACTGGCGCCTTCATCAGACCTAATACATAAAAAAACACAAACAGTATGGTTTATAAACATTAAAAAAACCGCCAAAATGCCCCCTGAGTGACAGTTCAAACAGCCAATCAGAGGTGAACAGAAGTAAAATAAGGAAAACAATGAAGTTATAAAACCTCAATCTCAAAACTTTTAGGGTATGTGCACACGGTATAACAATATTCTTGACCCTAATTCACACTAGAGTCCGTGATAACCGCACCGGAAGCTCCTAGTGTTGAGGTATACAAACAATGCTAGTGTTCCCAATGCTAAAAAATTCCTACTCACAACCGACCCAACGCGTTTCAATACTCATCATCAGGGGTCTGTAGCTTGGTCACTCTGGCCAGGGATGCCAGCGATATTTAGTTCAGCAGCAGGTATTCTGCTGTACTCCACGGAAGCATGCTCGCATAGATGTCAGCGGCATGCTTCATTCTGGGACTCTGAGTTATTTAAAGCATCTGACTCCTCCCCCTGTCCTCGGCACCGCCAATCGAAACAGCCAAACACACTCACCAATCGAATTCGTGACACCTGTCCATGTGACTCCCGGCCATCAGCTGACAGCCAGGAACCAACATCGACCGCGTCAAAAGCCGAACGTGCAGGTGCAGTAGAGGCCACAATCGAGTCGCCCATGCTGCCGGGAACTCACCACTGCAAAGAAGGAGTATATCGATATTTAAGAGTTTGGGTAAGTGTTGCGGATCAGCTCAAAACCCGCAGCTGGACTGCCATTGATAAAACAACTACACTGATAATACATATTGTGTAGATAAATGAATGTCTACCCCACTACAAGGTGTCATTGGAACACCTACTGAATAAGGAACCATAGCCAGACTGCCCACATGATGATCATTAATAATAAAGAGACCACCTGTCATGACGACCATGTGGGTCTCTTGCTATCCTGAAGGGAAAACTGGCCATGGAAATGCATGTTTAAATGAATGTTCAAATAAAACATGCATAATTTGTCTGCTCATTTAAACCCCCTGGTTGTGTGCACGCCAATCTATAGATCCACTGGGCTTCCTTTCGTAGTATGAGGTTATCCCAGTCACCTCCCCGTTTGGGAGGCCTAATGAGTTCAATTGCTTGAAATTTAAGACATTCTGCACGACCCTGATGTGTAGCGTGTACATGTTTGGATATAGGAGTATCTCTAGAATTCGCAATATCGCCAACATGTTCTCTGATCCGGCGCCGAAACTGCCGCACCGTTTTTCCCACATAATTCAGTGGACATGGACATGTTATCAGATATACCACCCCTGCTGTTTTACAATTGACAAAATCACGAATGTCATATTCCAATTGCGTAACGACACTCCTAAACTTGTCACCTTTTTGAATAAAATCACAAGCCTTGCACCTGCCACATCTGTGTGTGCCTGGTATTTGTCTGTCCAGCCATGTTCCTTTAGGTGCAATGGGGTCAAAACAACTATGCATAACTCTGTCCCTGATGTTTTTCCCTCTCCGGAATGTGACTGAAGGCCATTGCGTAATCTGATCTATCAAATCTGCATCAGTACTAAGAATACGCCAATATCTCTTCAGGATCTGCATAATTTCACATTGTTTAGAATCATAAGTGCCTATAAGTCTCGTAACTCTCTCTTCCCTTCGTTGTCTAGGAACAAGAAGACTCTGCCTGTCCGCATCTCTCGCTCCCACATAGGCCTTTCTGATTACTCCCTTAGGGAAACCTCTATCCTTCAATCTGGTTGTAAGTTCCTTTGCCTGTCTCTCGAAGTCGTCCATGGAGCTGCAATTCCGGCGTACTCTCATGAACTGACCCTTGGGAATACCGCGTTTAAGGGGATAAGGATGACAACTGTTCCATTGCAGGAAACTATTGGTTGCTGTTTCCTTACGATGTACTTGAGTACGGATTGTACCCTCTGATGTTTTTATAATTTTAAGGTCTAAGAAAGTCAGTTCCTGATTGTTGATTTCACATGTGAACCTAAGCCCTAGATCGTTCTGGTTAAGGGCAGCCACAAAACTATTGAATTCTTCCACTGTTGAATTCCAGAACAGCAGCACGTCATCAATATATCTGATCCAGATCCCTATTGACGAAGTCCACTTGGAAAAACTCTCCCCAAAAACAATTGTCTCCTCCCACCAGCCAAGAAATAAATTTGCATAGGTGGGAGCAGTTGGACTTCCCATTGCAGTACCACATTGCTGGTGAAAAATCCTGTCTTCAAAGATAAATACATTTTTCTCCAGCACAAAATGTAATAACTGCAGAACTAGCTGGTTATGAGCCACAAATTGAGTACCTCTAGATCTCAAGAAGTACTCTACCGCTTCACAGCCAAGTTTGTGTGGAATGGAGGAATACAATGCCTCTACATCCAGGCTAGCCAGAAAAGTACTGCGTTCCAAAGTGATACCTTCAATTTGTTTCAAAACATCCATGGTATCACGTACATATGATGTTAAACCCAGTACAAACGGACGCAGCACCTGATCAATATACGTGCTTACATTTTGAGTTAGATTGTTTATGCCTGAAACAATGGGTCTGCCACGTAAGGGGGGGTACCCTTTGTGGATTTTGGGCAGACTATAAAAACATGCCATGATGGGAAATTGTGGAAATAGGAAATTAAATTCACTAGCACTGATCAAGGACCTGCTTTTTGCATCACCCAGAATGCCCAAAAGCTCCTTTTTGAACAGTGCTGTGGGATTATCCTTTAAGATGGTATAACAGTCAGGATTGAGCAAAATGTCCTCACACATTTTTTTGTAGTCTTCCCTGCTCATAACCACGATGTTCCCACCCTTATCGGATGCTTTCAGAACAATATTTTGTTTTTTCTCCAATGTGGTTAGGGCTAGCCGTTCAGACCTAGACAAATTGTTGTCAATACCCCTCATATCCTGACTCAATAGTTTAATCTCCTCTCCCACCATGTCAACAAATAAGTCTACATTAGTGAAATCTCCTATTGGTGGCAGCTTCCTACTCTTAGTCTTTAAATTAGTAAACGGGCCTTGTCCAGGGGCTCTACTTGACTCCTCCAATAGCCCCTCCAAGGCCTCAAGGCCTTCCAGGTCAGATATCTCTAAACCCATCTCCATACATTTTTTTCTATTATGATGTTTAAAAAATTTAATCCATTTGAGTTTACGAGCAAACAAATTTAAGTCCTTTATCCAGGTGAATGAATCAAACCTCACTGTGGGGACAAATGAAAGCCCCTTCTCTAATAACATAGTCTCGGATGCGCTAAGATTATACTCAGATAAATTGATGATTTGTAACTTATCTGTATCTATTCCCTTCACTAATCCTTTTGTCCCCTTAGCATGTAGCGGGAAATGGGGGGATTGTTGGCTAAAAAATTATTGCCACTATTGGAAGAGGCTCTGGCCCTACCTCTACTCCTGCCTCTAGCACCGCCCCTAAATCTCTGTCTACCACCACCCGTCCCAAAGAAAGGACCCACTCTTTCAGAGTCTGTTGTCTCACTCTCAGATGTAGATGGGTCAGAGTCTCTTGGTCCCCTATTAGGTTGTTGGTGTTGTTGTTGCTGTTCGTTGACAAAATCGTAAGCTTTTTTCTCCCTAAATTCCTGCAAATCTCTCTGAAACTGAAAGTGCTTACGCTCTTTTAAATGATTGGTAAACCTCTCTAGAGTTTGTTGTAGGATTTTATCATTTTTCTCAAAGCCAGGGGTATCGACCAGAGTCTTAGCCGTCTCAATTTCTTTTTTAAGGTCAGCACTAATGTGATCAAACTGGATTTTCTCTTCCTCAACCAATATTTGCATTAGTCTCAGTGAACTCCCTGTGATCTCCTGTTCCCACCTCTCTTTTATATTAGATGTTTTTAATCTGGAAGCAGGGGCAATAGGTATTTTTAGGCCTCTAGGTACTATTTTATTCTTGAGATAGTTCTCCAGACTCTGGATCTCCCACCAACTCCTTGTATAATCCTTGTGTAGTCTAGTCAGGTTTTTAAAAGAGGATTTCAGGGACACACCCTGTGTTGTATACACCAGTTCACACTCAAATATACGCCTCGTGTGAACAGACAAACGTCTGCCCATTGCTTTCAATGGGCAGATGTTTGTCAACGCTATTGAGGCGCTATTTTCGGACGTAATTCGGGGCAAAAACGCCCAAATTACGTCTGTAATTAGTGCGTGTGAACATACCCTTAGAATCCGAAAGGCGTTGTTAGTGAAACGTTAGACTCTGACACCCTCCTACTGTATTGCCATTTGATAAGGGTTTGAAATAGGCAGCGCATCCTGGATCTGTAATTTCTACCCCTATTGTAAGGGATCAATCTCTTGCCCTCTGATTGCCATACCCAAGGGGCTGATGTCTTTAAGGGCAAGACTACACCTATAAAAGGTCCCAAAAACTGAGGCAAACACTAAGAGCTGCCTATGAATTGGAATACATAGGTATTCCAATGCATTCCAATGTATTATATCAAAAAGTAAAATAAAAAATATAAAAATAAAAAAGTAAAGTACCTTTGTGGAAGAAAAAAAATACACTTATTACTTACCGTATCACCCTTGTCACAATTCTGGAGTATGTGGACCCACTAGGCCGCTTTGCCGTAGCAGAGTGGCAGCTGGCCAAAAAGTCAATGGAAAGTCTAGCACAAGAGCAGGGGCATAACTAGGAAAGACTGGGCCCCATAGCAAACTGTTGACTGGGGCACCCCCTCTGCTGGGTATCACACACCCCCCCCCCTTGTAGATAGTGCCTCCCTATAGATTCCACCACACAGCACCCACCTATAGATAGCACCATACACAGCCCCCTGTAGATAACGCCATACAGCCCCCCTGTAGATAACGCCATACAGCCCCCTCTGTAGATAACGCCATACAGCCCTCTCTGTAGATAACGCCATACAGCCCTCTCTGTAGATTACGCCATACAGCCCTCTCTGTAGATAACGCCATACAGCCCTCTCTGTAGATAACGCCATACAGCCCTCTCTGTAGATAACACCATACAGACCCCCTCTGTAGATAACGCCATATAGCCCCCCCCCCCCAAAAAAAAAAACGGCCTATAGTGTGTCCTACAAAAGACATGTATCCCCTCTCAACAAGATAGGGGATACATGTGTGATCGCTGGCAGCGATAAGGAGAACGGGGGACCGAAAGTCCCCCGAAGTTCTCCATGATGAACCTCGGACTTCCGGCGTCTGCGCAGTTCAATAAAAATGAAAGGAGCGCTGGTCACGCATGCGACCGGCGCTCCATTCATTTCTACAGAGCTGCCGACACAGACCCCGGAAGTCCGAGGTTTGTCATGGAGAACTTAGGGGGGACTTTTGGTCCCCCGTTCTCCTCATCACTGGGCGTCCCAGCGATCCCACATGTATCCCCTATCCTGTGGATAGGGGATGCATATCTTTTGTAGGAACAACCCCTTCAGTGGCTTCGCGCTGTAGCAGCCATAGCAGCTGCTAGCGGAGCCTGCGGCCATGGGATGGGGCCGTGCCGGCGGGTGGCACGGGCTCCCTCATGCTGCAGGCCCCGTAGAAGTCGCTTTGGCTGCTATAGCGGTAGTTACGCCACTGCGTATAGGTTTGTACGGCGTAAAACTACAGCTCCCAGCATGGCCCGAACAATGGTAAGGATATGCTGGGAGATGCGGTTTCAAAAAAAAAATCATACCACCATCATCTCGCTGCAGATCATACAGTGACTACAATACTGATTAGAGGCAGAATAAACATTTACATTAAGTGACTCACCGGTGACGTCTCAGATTCTAGTTCTTTTCTTCTCCCTCCGGTTCAGACATCTATGATGTATTTCTCCCGGCCATGACCCATTTCTGCAGTTTTCCGTTTAGATGTCTTCAGCTTCTCACTTTTAAAACATTTCTGCACCTATAAACAAAGTTAAAATTCTCAACACATCTAAATATAACTGTCACACACACACCGTGCCCCCTGTAGATAGTGACCTACATAGAAGCCCCTGTAGATAGTGCCCACATATGGACTCCAGAGCTGCAAGGCAATAGTGCTAACCACTGAGCCACCGTGCTGCCCTACATATAGCTTCCCCTATAGTTAGTGCTCCACGTATAGCCCACCTCTGTATATAGTGTCCCACATATAGCCAACCCCTGTAGACTGTGCACTACATATAGACCCCCCTGTAGATAGTGGCCCACATCCCCACATACAGACCTCCCCTGTAGCTAGTGCCCCACATATAGACCCCCCCTGTATATAGTGCCCCACATATAGACCCCCCCCTGTATATAATGGCCCACATATAGAGCCCCCTATATATAGTTGCCCACACCCCCACCTATAGACCCCCCTGTAGCTACTGCCCCACATATAGACCCCCTGTAGCTACTGCCCCACATATAGACCCCCCCTGTATATAATGGCCCACATATAGACCCCCCTGTATATAATGGCCCACATATAGAGCCCCCTGTATATACTAGCCCACACCCCCACATATAGACCCCCCTGTAGCTACTGCCCCACATATAGACCCCCCTATATATAATAGCCCACATAAAGACGACCCCCCCCTGTAGATAGACCCCCCCACTATAGATAATGCCATTCACATTTGTATGAGGAAAAAATTATATAAACTTGACATACTCACATGATCCCGTTCCCACGCTGTTCACTGGCGATGCAGACATGCTCTCTTCTGAGCATGTCTGCAGGAGCTGAACGAGCGTCCTCCAATGACGCTGATTGGCGGGGCAGAATGACTTGCCCCGCCAATCAGCACCTTCCAAGCATGGAAGCGGCGCGATGATGTCATCGCGCCGCTAGCCAATCAGTGTCATTGTAAGGCACTGGATGGTCAGGCACGGAACATGCCCGGCCATTCAGTGCTAATACATGTATTTGGCTGCCGATAGCACTGGGGCCCCCTCCGGTGCTAGCGACACCTACAGGCATGAGAGGGCCTGTGTAAGGCTCGGCGGCGCGGGCCCCACAGTAGCGGCGCTACCGCTGTAGCAGCCACAACGGCTGCTAGCGGCGCCACCGGGCATTTGGGTGGGCGTGTCGGCTGGCGGCACGGGCCCCCTCAAGCCCCGGGCCCCGTAGCAGCCGCTATGGCTGCTACCGCGGTAGGTACGCCACTGCACAAGAGTACCTGTATGAGAGTCCAGACAAATACGAGATGTATAGCCTACAGAAAAGGTCAAATATAAAAAATATATACTTTATTATTAACATGTATGGGACAATACAGTTTAAAAAATGAAACATACAATGCAGTATCAAGGTGTCCTACAAGGCAGGAGACATCTGGGCATGAATACAGTACGTATGAAATGGGTATGGGCTACATAAAAATAGTAAAACAGTATATGCTGTTTATATAATGGGACCGCCGGACGAAGGCGTTCCGCCAAAACGCGCGTCGGGTTGGTGTCTCTACAGTGCAGGAGTAACAACATGGGTAAGTTACCTGGGTCTCATTGGGCTACTAATATAGGTCTAGCTGTGCATATATAGTCAATAGAGTCTTTTGTACATTACATAAATTCATGTGTTTCTCATGACGATTCCCTTGTATTTACCTAACTATATTCTGCCCATTATATAAACAGCATATACCGTGTTACTATTTTTATGTAGCACATACCCATTTCATACGTACTGTATTCATGCCCAGATGTCTCCTGCCTTGTAGGACACCTTGATACTGCATTGTATGTTTCATTTTTTAAACTGTATTATCCCATACATGTTAATAATAAAGTATATATTGTTTATATTTCTTCAAACAATTGTGTTAATTGACCTTTTCTGTAGGCTATATCTTGAACATAGTAGGTCAATGCACCAAGTCTGTACTTGGTTACATATTAAATCTTTTTCTGACTCTTAGGCCTCATTTACACGAGCGTAATATACGCGCGTGCGACGTGCGTGCTTTTCACGCGTGTCGTACGCACCTATATTACTCTATGGGGCAGTTTAGACGATGCGTGAATTTTGCGCAGCGTGAGTGCGTTGCGTAAAACTCACGACATGTTCTATAATCGTGCGTTTTTCACGCAACACGCACCCATTGAAGTCAATGGGTGCGTGAAAACAACGCATGACACATGGACGCTCCTGCGTTGCATGCGCGAAAATCACGCAAGAGCTGTTATGTCCATGCAAAAGAGTCTATAAAGCTAGACAAAGCAAACCCAAACCAGGAAGTGCCTGCGTTTCCAGTGCGAGGGGGCAAGCCTAGCCAGTGCCTGTCAAGGTTGCTTTCAGCGTGTCATCTATTCTACTGCCATGCCGCGCGGGATGGATGTCGAGCGCCTCATCCTGTTTGTCCAGGACCATCCTGCAATATGGGACACCCGATCAGAGGAGTACCACAACAGGACGGTAAAGGTGGACGCATGGGAGTTTGTCGCCCAGAACCTGTTTAAGCAAGAGTGGGAGACTGGCCGAACCCAGGACCGCACTCGGTTGGGTGAGTACCACGCATTTTCTGTCAATGCCTGTCATCCCTATAGAAGACCTGGGGCCCTGTATGTGTAGTCCGCTCATTAGCACGCGAAACTTAGGTGAAGCAGGTGCATCCCCGTGTCCCACGTCATTGCCACTGCAGGGCCCTTCATTTAGAAGTGAGAGGTGATAGTTCTGATGGCGTGTTATGTTTTTGTTACATCCAACAGTCCAAGATATCAAGACACGGTGGCGGAGCTGCCGTGATCAATTTAGGCGAGAGATGGGTGACAAGGGTCGCAGCGGAGATGGGGCATCTCGCAAACGCCCATACATTTACACCAAGAAGCTCATGTTCTTGAAGGACATCATGGATATGCGCACGTAAGAGTTTATGCCTTTGCATGTGTCTAATGTGTGTTTGGCAATGTCCTGTTTGCCAACGTGTTGGTGTGGGCAATGTTCTATATTGTATTCTTAAGTTTTTTTCTCATTGTAGAACCACCGACAATTTGGAGGACACCGCAGAGGAGACTGACGTGGGGGAGTCTCTGCGCGAACCTCCTGCTCCCAATGTCCTGCCTCCCAGCCCCGAGCCGACACCCCAGGAGCCCGCACCTGACCAGTCTGCAGGGCCCGTCGCCTCTCCTACACAGGAGCGCCCCGTGCGTGCCCGCAGTCGCCGTGTTCGTGCACCACAGCCCTCCACAGCTGCCCAGGTCGATACTCGGGTCCTCGACTATCTTAGGCGAGCCGCAGAAGAGGACGGGAATGATGCCTTCGGCCGCAGCATAGTCCCCCTCCTACGCCTGGTGCCCATGGATCGTATGGGCCGTCTGCAGGCGTCGATAGTCACATTGATCGACGCTTGCAGACCGCCCCACAATCCAAACATCTGTTTCACGGCGATAGAGCAATGGCGCAGTGCATACATGCCGCCATCCATGCCCCAGGTGCCTGCCCAATTCCACCCTGTCCCCCAGATGGGCCGGCCGCATCCGTACATGCGCCCTATGGCTCCCCACTTCGCAGGGCCAACATTGCACCCACAACATCAGCACCACTATGCTGGCGAGGAACAACCTACCCAGCTCCAGGTCCAGCATAGTGGTGCTGAAATGCAGGCGTTTGCCTCCCCAGGACAACAATATCAACACCTCTGAGTGTGTTGGTGCCAATAGATTTGGACGCCACAGTTATGTGTGGTGCAGGCCTGGCCACGTTTGTTGTGGGCTCATGTTTTTGATTTGGATTACTTTACACCATGTTGGTGTCTATGCTTTGCTACTAAAAGTTTGTGTTTGGTCCTAAGACATAAATAAACTGTTTCATGGTTAATGGTTTGAATTCGTGTTGTTATTCATTTATACCACACAACACAAGATTTGCAACACATTTCCTTTGCCTACACTCTCACACACTTCTGGCCTTTTGGGCAAATGCATGTCCACGTGATATGAGGTTTTAGTTAATCTCTCGGGGTTTGACATGGCTTGCAAGCGATGGCAAAGTTTAGGTCCTGCCATGGGCCCCGAAGCAAACTAAGTACACTTGCAATTGGACTTTCCTAACTGTAGTCGGCACAACAGGATATCTGGGGAAAGTAAGTCGGCAACTGTCTAAAGTCCTGCTCAAACCCCGAGAGATGTAAGCTCGCAACCCGCGTCAAGGGTCCTCATGTTTTGCGAGTCCCTAACCCAACACCAACCCCAAAAAAACACAAAATTAAAACATGGTCACATGTGACGTGGGTAGGGAAGCCGCCAAACAACATACACCCCCCACGGTGCTGGTCCAGATGGGCACTCAAAATATGCCGCCAAAGTATCACGCACTCGAAGGCCGGAGGAGACAGATCGGCCGAAAGGAATCACCGGGACATTGTCAGTGGTGCCTGCATGTGTTAGGATATATTCTGCATCAAAGTTAGCATCATTAATGCGGCAGAAGTTATGCAGAACTACACCCGCTTGTATAACACGTGTGACATTCTGCATGGACAATTGCATTGTTGACAGAAAGACACGCCACCTGTTCGACATAATGCCAAAGGCACATTCCACACATCGCCGAGCTCGGCCCAGGCGGAGATTGAACATGCACCGACGGTCATCCAAGCCCCTTCTTGCAAAGGGACGCATGACTTGCCTTGTGAGTGCAAACCCCTCATCCGCAACGATTACATACGGGATTGGGGGCCCGCTGGAGCCTGGGAGGATGGAGGGTTCCGGCACCGCCAGTCGCCTATTCACGAGTCGCTTCCCCATTCTTGATGTACGGAATATGCGTGCATCTGCCGAGCTTCCATACGAGCCAATGTCAACAATAGTGAAACAATAATTAGTGTCCGCCAAGGCTAACAATACCATAGAAAAATACTGCTTGTAGTTATAGTATTGCGAGCCACTGTGTGGGGGCTTTCTCACACGAATGTGTTTGCCGTCAAGGGCACCAATGCAATTTGGAAATTCAGTAGCTCTAAGAAATCCCTCTGAAATACTTAGCCACTGTTCTGTCGTGGGCTGAGGCATGACCGTGCTCTTTAACCTCTGCCACAACACGACACAGGTGGATATGACAATTAAGGAAATGGTGGTGACTCCCAAAAGAAATTCAAAATGCAACAAATGATAACTATTGCCTGTGGCCAGAAATCTAGAAAAGAACGAGAAAGAAAAAGAAAGGCAGAACACATGTTAGTGGGGGGCTGGTGAAGCAGACAGCGGCATGGACTAAGTTCTAGCAGCTTCACACATACCTCAAGGTCACAAGCAGCCGTTCCTCGGCCGAAATGCAGCGTCTCATGTTGGTATTCTGGTAGGTGAGACCAGAGCGAGTTTGCTCAAGCAGAAGGTCAAATGTGGCCACAGACATGCGGCAGAAGGCTCGAAATTTGTCTGGATGCCGGCGTAAGTCCTCATACAGGGTATGGAAATGGCCTTTTATTGTACGTTGGGCCACAAGTGGATGAACCCAAATGCGACTTCTTCCAGGCGTCTGGTGCTGCAGCATGTGTCGGCGCTCGCCAAACCGACGTGAGATCATCCAGAGAAGAAGCACACGCGCCAGCGCTGGCGAAGCCATAATAGTTGGGTGTCAAGGCGATTCCAACATGAAGGGAAAAACACACACTGTGGTTTCTGCAGAGGCGGAAATAAGGTTCTAAACAGACTTCTACCAGCAAGCAGGTGTTGGGCCAGCTGGCCTATTTGTAGGCGGCCGTCCCACTAATCCCCTCTGCGTTTTTTACGCGTGATACGAACGCTAGGCGTGCGCTCGTTTAAAACACACCAACGCTGCGTATACGCAGTGCATACGCAGGACAAACGCGGGCAAAACGCAGCGTTTTTTGCGCGCGCAAAACGCACACGCTCGTGTAAATCAGGCCTTAGTCAAAAAGATTTTTATTTTTTTCCTCAATGTACAAATAGGTGGTAAATACGAGATGTAGCAGATGCTTTGGCACTGATGATTCGTGGCACAGATGATGCTTGGCGTGGCAGATGACGCTTGGCGTGGCAGATGACACTGGGCGTGGCAGATGACACTGGGCGTGGCAGACAGATGACACTGGATGTGGCAGATGACACTTAGCGTGGCAGATGACATTGGACGTGGCAGATGGAAGGAACACGACTCTAACACTAGATTTCAGATCAGTGACAAACGCAGTTGCAGGACACAGGATACGGGAAGCAGGATTCTGGGACATTGAGAACAGGATACAACTAAGGGACCATTTGCTTAAACTAACATGGGAAAACAACAACGCTCAGGCAAGGAGGAAGAGGGCAGGTCCTTTTCATACAGGGGGTGAGTAAGGATTGGATAGGGAGCTAAATACTGGTGTGTGTGTGTGTGTGTGCTGGCCCTTTAAGGCCGGGAACGAGCGTGCGCGCACACCCTAAGCACAGCAGCCAAGGACAGTCTTCTGTGCCGAAGTCTCAGAGGAGGGAGACGCCGGCAAGAGCTCAGAGGCCTGCAGTCGCGGCCGTTTGCAGGTAAGTAATGCCGATGGTCCGTGACCGCGGCCATTACACTCCTGATTGTAGAATACATTTAAAACAAAATTTAGTCAGTTTGTTGGATTCTTTAGTGTTTATTTTGCATTATTAAAATGCTTTTATGATTTGAAAAATCATTAAAAAAATACACCTCCCACCCAGCAACATCAGCAAAAAAAGAAAACAGGTATGACTATGTTGCTGCTTTCTAATGACCGAAATAAGTTGCATCCTAATTTATTAATAATTTAAGATGATAATAGGATTTAGGACTTGTGTTCCTTTAAAGTATTATTTAAAACAGGAAAATCTAATCTTCAGGAAGAAATGCAAGCTGAGTAAAAATAAATAATTTGGACCATGTAAATGAGAGACAATGAAAAGATTGCATTGCCTACTTCCTCCTAACATGAGAAATCTGTGTTTGATCTTACAAGCTTTACAGTTCGGTCAGCGGTAGACGTAGCATGATTAAATAAAGTGCCCTCATATGTATAATCTCATTGTGACAATTCATCTTTTTATAAACCATAATCCTCTGTTTTCACAGCGTTAGACATGTTGTCATCTGTTTGTTGTACACTCTTTTCGTAGTAGATAGAGATGGATTTTAGACCGAACGTACTGTACCCAAATTTGTAAAGCCAAATTCATCAACAGTGGCAAATGTTTTATCTTATGATAATAAACTTATTTTTACACTGCCTGATTTGTTGTAATTCCTAGAAGTGCTATTTTGGTGATGGCTAACTTTTCACTAAGCAGAAATTGCTGTGTTATTTGCAAATGCATGTGAGGACATTGTATATTTGTATTATAATCTTATCAAGATCTGTACTTAGTCTAAAAGCTTTTACTAGAGTGAAAATGTTAATCTATTAAATCACAGTTGACTGAATGTACTTTTGGAATCTTCCAGTAGATTAAATCCAGTTACCATAACACATGCCAGCTGAATTTTATTCCAAAATCATTTTGAATAAACATTGTTACTGTAATGAATGCTAATAATGCACAGTTATCTGTCAGTAGCAGAAAACATAAAGTAAATATATATATATATATATATATATATATATATATATATATTGCTATGTATATATATTACCGTTCAAAAGCTTTTTTCACTTTTTGATACTACGATGTGGAGTGCTGCCTACTCTTTGTAATCCTATCCATAGCTATAGGGTCAGAGTGCTACTGATATGCTGTCTCATATATATATATATATATACTGGATAGTCACAAACACAGGATTCAGGGAACTGGATACAGAACCTTCGAAAACTAACTTTGCGTTAGCACTAACATTGCTAAAGCACTGGGGCAGAGGGCAGGTCCAACTATATAGCCCAGGGTGTACAGGATAGGCTGGGAAAACTTTTAGTGGTGCTAAAAGTTTCCCCAGCCTATCCCTGTACACCCTGGGCTATATAGTTGGACCTGCCTTCTGCCCCAGTGCCCCAGGACCAGGAGGCAGAGCGCACCAGCATCCATGGGGAGGAGGAGGGAGATGCCAGTGGTGAGTAGAACCAATCTAACGGCCACGCCCACCGGTGTAGTGGAGATGCCAGTGGTCCATGGCTGTCGGCGCTACACCGGGATTATGGTGTTGGTTGGCATAATGTACAGTAGCCAGACCCCTCTAGCCTTTATTTTAGGTACACTAACAGCTTGGCGTTACATTAATATGGCAGTGGAACCAGTGGTACGGCCATTTCTCCAAAGTGTCCCAGAAACCGTTTTTCAACTAGACTATGTCTGTCCTTATGTTGCTCATGATACTGTGAGTAGCCTGCGTGGATTAAACGTGCTACCATGGCCTGCAGTGTCTCCCATCTAGCACATCTGGGATGTCATTGGTCGGCAATTGCAAAGGCAGCAGCCAGTCTTGATGATTTGTGTGCCCAAGTGTATTCAACGTAGCATAACCTTGCTCAGACAACCATTAATAACCTCAGTGATAGCATGTCAAGGCATGTAAGTCAGTTTATTTCTGCACGTGGAGCTCATACTCAATACTGAATAAATCAAGATGATTGCAATATTTTGTTTCCATTTCTTATAATTTGCATATCATTAACATATCTATCGATCCTGGGATTTCCACAATTCTAAAACTTTTCCTTCTCGGTATTGCAATTTCAATGTTGAGGGGTGTGTATATATATATATATATATATATATATATATATATAATTTATTTATTTATTTATATAGTTGAAGTCATAAGTTTGCATATAACTTAGCCACATTTATTAAAACTAAATTTTTCACAATACCTGACTTAATAATAGTACACATTCCCTCCCTTAGGTCGGTTAGAATCGCTGCTATATTTCAAGAATGTGAAATATCAGAATAATAATAGAGACAAGGCTTTATATCAGCTTTTCTTTCTTTTATCACATTCCCAGTCTCTCAGAAAATGACATTCACGTGGTTAGTATTTGGTAGCATGGCCTTTAACCCCTTAATGACCGCCCACCGTCTTTTGACGGCAGGCTGTACAGGTGCTTCATTCTACAGCGACGTCTTTTGGCGTCACTGTAGAAGAGGCTGATGAGCGCTCATGTGAGCTCATCCTCTAAGCAGGAGCTGCAACTAATAGCTCCTGATCTTAGAGCAGCCTGCTAAATACAACTGGGGTCAGAAAACATTCGCACTCCAGCAGTTTAACCCTTTGATCGCTGCGGACCGTGAACGCGGCAAGTTCAAATGGAACTCCCCTCTATGATCGCATCACTGGAAACCCGGTGACGTGATCAAAGAGCAGGAAATCCCTCTGCAGTCAGCTCTGGGGACCTACAAAGGACCCCAGGGCTGTCTGTTCAGTTTGCCTGCTGTTAGGGCACTATGTGCTGCCCTAACAGCAGCCTGTGTCAAAGTGTGCCAGGCTGGAGGCAATGTCTGGTCATTCTCCTGTCGCTTGTGTGAAGGAACTACGGGAGTAGGTGACAGCACAGCATGATCTTGCGAGGTCACGCTGTGCTTTGTATTAAGCTGGACATGAATGAAGAGAAGTGTATAACTCTGATTGGTCAGCGTCATACACTTCTCTTTACTACGTCCACTTGGTCAAGAGTTAAAAAAATGCCCATTAAGAACAAATTTGCATAACACTTAAAATGCTCATAATTTTGTAAAAAAATAAAAGTTCTTTAAAAAAAACAACACATTACTTATCTACATTAAAGTGCCTATTACATTAGGTAGAAGATAGGGCAGTTATAAACTGGTGACAGAGCCCCTTTAAATTGTCTAACTTGGGTCAAACATTTTGAGTTGCTTTTCACAACCTTCTCACAATAAGTTGCTGAAATTTTGGCCTATTCCTCCTGACAAAATAAGTGTACTGGAGTCAGGTTTTTAGGCCTCCTTGCTCGCACACGCTTTTTCAGTTGTGGCCATAAATTATCTATGGGTTTGAGGTTAGAGCTTTGTGATGGCCACTCCATTATCTTCACTTTGTTGTCCTTAAGCCATTTTGCCCCAATTTTGGAAGTATGGTTGGGGTATTTGTCCATTTGGAAGTCCCATTTGCGCCTAAGATTTAACCTCCTGCCTGATGCATTGAGATGTTACTTCAATATCTCAACATAATGTTCCTTCCTCATAATGCCACCTATTTTGTGAAGTACACCAGTCCCTTCTGAAGCAAAGTACCCTCACAACCAGGGGCGTAACTAGGAAAGACTGGGCCCCATAGCAAACTCTTGACTGAGCCCCCCCCCCGGGTGCCACAAGCAGCCCCCCTTATAAATAGTGCCCCCTGTAGAATGTGACATACAGCCCCCCTATAGACAGTGCTATATAGCCCCGCCTATAGACAGTGTCACACCCCATTTATAGATATGGCCCCCACCTCCCCCTTGTAGATAGTGCCATACAGCCCCCTGTAGATATCGCCATAAAGCCCCCACTGTATATAGCGCTATACAGCTCCCGCTGTATATAGTGCCACACAGCCCCCCTCCCTTGTATATAGTGCCACATAGCCCCCCCTTAGTAGATAGTGCCACACACAGACCCCTGTAGATTGTGCCACGCTCAGCCCCCTGTAGATCGAGCCACAGCCCTCCCCCTTGTAAATAGTGCCATACAGTTCCCCCATGTGTATAGTGCCACACCGCTCCCCCTTGTGTATCATGCCACACAGCTCCCCCTTGTGTATAGTGCCACACAGCTTCCCCTTGTGTAT
This sequence comes from Rhinoderma darwinii, assembly GCF_050947455.1. Taxonomy (NCBI): domain Eukaryota; kingdom Metazoa; phylum Chordata; class Amphibia; order Anura; family Rhinodermatidae; genus Rhinoderma; species Rhinoderma darwinii. The sequence goes on from NC_134691.1 coordinate 184,306,399, forward strand.
AGTGACACACATCCCCCCCTTGTGTATAGTGCCACAAGGCAGTGGCGCATCCGAGAACGTTGTATCAGCCAGGGCGATCTCAATCAAGCATGGAAAGTTGGGTTTGGAGGCAGGACTATGTGACTCTTCAGGATAGCGGCACCGCCCCATGACCCTCTAATGAGTAATTAACCATTTTATTAATAAACTAAAACATAGATCGCAGTAGTCCACCTAATCTACGACATAGTCTAATAGGTCCAGCGGATCCTGCAAAACAAAAAAAAATAAAGTTAGGCCTCAAGCACACTTCAGTGAAATGCTTCAGTGTGCTATCCGTTTTTTTTTTGTTTTTTTAAACAATGTTTTTACATTTTATTGAATGTTTGACATAACAAATTGTTATAACAAATATTGATTCTTTTATACAAACATAGAATCGCATGTCCGGAGAATTTAGTGCAAAGATTGTTTACATATAACTATACAAACAATTCAGAGCTAGTTATTAATGTAAAACATTATACAAGACAGTATCAATAATGAGTATTCTTATATGTCATGATTTATCTGTTGATTTAGAGCATAGATACATATTCAAAGAACATGCAGAATCTGTCATCTCTTGAGTGTAAATTAAACAAATCGACATATTGGGCCATGCACACTTAAGTTTTTTTAACGGAACTATGTGGCCGTTTCGACAAAAAAAGAACAGGTCTTATTCCAGTCTGTTTTTTGTGGAACAGTCTTGACTATTCCATTCATTTGGTCCATTGAAACAACGGACCGCACACGGAAGCCATCCGTGTGTGGTCCATGTTTCACGGATCCGTGATTTGCGGCCGTATGACAAGCAATGAATGTGTGCATGAAGCCTCAGTAATATGAAAAATAAAAATACTTCTACTCACCTACAGCAGACTTCTGTCTTCTCCCTGCGCCGCAATGTAAAGTAGGGGCCAATTAAAAATTATTCCCAGAGGGCATGTTCACACAGCGCTAAGAAAAAATGATGTGTTAACGTGTCGAATACACTAGCGTTTCTTGTGAAGCGGTTTTTAAAATACAGGGATTTTGACGCATTTTTTTGCGGGTGTTGTGTACACATTTTGCAAGTCTTTTGGCGCGTAGTTAGGACTCCCACTTACTCTGAACTGATCCAAAGCTTCTTTTTTACGCAACGCGCTTTTTAAAAACGCTTGCGTAAAAAACAGTGTAGTATGTACGAACGGCTCGCTTTCCCATTGATATAAATAGGAAGCTTAATCAAGCATTTTTTAACACTTTTTTTTGTGTGTGTTTTTATGCATTTTTTGTGTGATTTTGGAACTTTTTGGGCGCATAATTAGGACTCCCATTGACTATGGGAATATTTTGCGAATTTTACGTGCCAAATTTGACTCGACACTTCTTTATTTACACATTGTGTTTTTTTAAAATGCTTGCGTAAAAAAAACACGTTGTATGTACTAATGGTGCGCTTTTCCATTTATGTTAATGAAAAGCATAATCAAGCGTTTTTTTACGCAATTTTCGGTACATAAAATGCGCCAAAAAAACAAGTCAAATACATGCCGTGTGAGCCTGTCAACTGAAAAGTCAGTCACCACAGAGTCTTCCCTCTTGACTTTCATCATTTTGAGGGTATGTTCACACGCTTTGTTTTCAGGCATATTTCAAGGGCGTGAACGCCTCAAAATACGCCTTAAAAAGTGCTAGCTAAACACCTACAAACATTTGGCCATTGAATTCAATGGGAAAAAATGCATTTCGATCAGACGGGGACTTTTTTTTGTGGCGCAGTTTTAAAAAATGTTGGGTAAAAAAACGCTTTGTAAAAAGGAGCATGTCACTTCTTGAGCTGTTTTTGGAGCTGTTTTTTTGAGTGTCAGGCTGGGTTCACACGACCTATTTTCAGACGTAAACGAGGCGTATTATGCCTCGTTTTACGTCTGAAAATACGGCTGCAATACGTCGGCAAACATCTGCCCATTCATTTGAATGGGTTTGCCGACGTACTGTGCCGACGACCTGTCATTTACGCGTCGTCGTTTGACAGCTGTCAAACGATGACGCGTAAAATGACTGCCTCATCAAAGAAGTGAAGGACACTTCTTTGGACGTTTTTGGAGCCGTTTTCTCATAGACTCCAATGAAAACAGCTCCAAAAACGGACGTAAAAAACGTTGCCTAATGATCCACTTCTGATGCTCACATGCCCATTGTAGGCGCTTTCGGCAGTGGACAGGGGGCAGCATGCATGCACTGATCCAAACGCTGCAAGCTGTGATGCACTTTGTTTTCTGACACTTTCTAACATATCCAGCATTAACTTTTCAGCAATTTGTGCTACAGTAGCTCTTCTGTGGGATCGTACCAGACAGGTGAGCCTATGATCCTCTTGCACATCATTGAGTCTTGGGTTCCTATTACCCTCTCATCGGTTGTCCTTCCTTGTACCACTTTTGGTAGGTACTAACCTCTGCGTACAGGGAACAGCCCACACCAACTGCAGTTTCGAACCTGCTATAGCTACCCCCCTTAGGTAGGTAGATAGATACTGTAGATATTAGATAGATAGATAGATAGTTGTGGCGTTGTGTTGTGCGCCTGCACGCTTATTAGTAAGGGACAGTTGGAGCTAGGAAAGATATATAATGGAGTGTGTTGTCTCCTTTTGGGGGAGAGTGGGCTAGACCGCATGTAGTGCTGTTGGACCCTGTGTCTGCTGAAAGCTTGTAGTTGCGCCCTGTACCTGGTGACCCTGGAGCAACTGAGCTTGCAGTTGGGCCCTGACTTCGGCCACCGTGATGCTGGCTCTAAGCTGTAAAGTGTATCCATGGGAAGCCGTCAGGTGCAGAGTGGGTCTGAGGAGCCACATAAGACTTTTGGACAGAATGCACAGAAGAGTCCTGAAGACCTGGAGTTCCCCAGGGGTGCTGTACCTTAGTCTGAAGCTCGTGTTTTTTTGCTGGTAGAGAAGCCACCACCGATGTGAGAGAACCTGCTCTGTTTGGGAGCCATTGCTGGGTCTGTGTGTGATGTGTTGTACTAGCCCCTGGGAGGGTACTTATCGGGTGGCTTCCCTTAGGCCTGTAAAGTGAGTATCCTGTGAAGTAATTGGACTGAGGCCTGTAAAAGAAGAATGAGAGAGTGCTGTGACATGTGGAATAGAGGAGAAGAGTGGGAAAGAGTCAAGCCACAGAAGTGTGTTAATGCAAGACAAGTGGTAGTGAATAAACCCTCCTCCTGCAATCTTAAGAGTTAACTGTTTCATGCCGTATTCTACCAAAAAGCAACTTAAAGGACCAGTGTCACGAAAAAAAATGTTTTTACATCAATTTGACTTTAGTGTGTTATTAAACATTTTTTTATTTATTTGTGTGTTTGTGTTTTACTTTTTTTTATTTTTTCACTTTTTCTTCCCTATGGGGGCTGCCATTTTTTTTTCCATTTCTGTATGTGTCGATTAACGACACATACAGACATGGAATACGGCACATACAGTCCCATAGTATATGCGAACGAGGCACGTTCCATCCACTATGCTGTACGCCGTCTGTGTGGGAACGGCGCATGCGCCGCTCCCACACAGTCCAAGTTGAACTGTGCGACGTCCGGCGCCATTTTCCTGTGGACCGGAAGCCGCGGCCGGACAGTAAGATTACTACTTCCGGTCGCGGCTTCCGGACTTGTGCACTTGGAGCGGTGGTAGCAGACGGAGCGGACGGACCGGAGGGAGCGGCGGCGGCAGGAGCAGGTAAGTTATTTCTATGTATGTTCGTGTTTTAGTGTGTGTTTACTACTGTATGTTAACCTACTACACTGTGTGTTAGCTCAAAAAATGGCGACACACAGTGTAGGAGGTTTGACCGTTCAATCCCCTCGTTTCTCCCGGCACTAGCCAGGATAAAGGAGGGGGGATTCTGAGAGCTCACTAGAGCGAGTGAGTTTTCTCAAATTTTGCAGCATAAAGCAATGTGGTTGCTTTACCACATGCAATGCTGCAATATTGGGAATTGCTCCATCTAGTGACCAGCGCTGGGAAATATTATAAATTAGAATCTAATTTATAATATTTCCTGACTCGGGAAAAAATTTTAAAAAATTAGAACAATGTTTAATCACCTATACACTAATTGTTTAACTAAAAAAAAATATACATTTTTTTCTAGCGACACTTTCCCTTTAATTGATACTACTGTACAATAACTGTTCTGTCAACACTGCAAGTAAAGTTAAACTATCTTTAAAGAGACGGTACCCATTTTCTAATAAGGACATACTCTGTACCCTTCTTGTTTTTTTCGTATATGTCTAAAGGTCACACTCATGGATGGTTGAGCTCTTCTGTAAAAGATAATAGCGTAACAATCACAACGACCCACAGGGCCGCAGTGTATATCTGAACTAAATGCCTGATGTAAACCCACGGCAGGGTAGGACTGGCATCCGTTGACAGTCACTTAAAACGTAACACAGTTTTGATGGATCAATGGCGTATTCCACTATGGATCAGCTAGTTTCAGCAACTGTTTGCTCTTATCTGTACTACTTCAAGAATAGTGGCGTCATGTTCAACTACAACAGCCTCATCTCAACTACTGTGATCATCTCATCTAGAATTTTACATCTTCATTTATACAAGTGAGTCCCTCCCGCATTTAGTTGGACAAAACTACCAGTTGATAGATAGATAGATAGATAGATAGATAGATAGATAGATAGATAGATAGATAGATAGATAGATAGATAGATAGATAGTAACTGGCAATAATATGGTTAATTTCTTGAGTCAAGTGCATAGGGAAGAGTTGAATTACCAGACACAGCCTATGGAGAAGATTGTTGCTGCTTCTAAACAAAAAACAAAAAAACAGCTATGTTTTTGTAATCTCATGCAATCTCTGAAAATATATTTTTTTTAAAAATCATTATTATTATTATTATTATTATTATTATTATTATATGTACCACAAAATAATGCCGCTAAAAATATATCTCGTCCAGCAAGAAACAATTTTTTTTTACCATAAAACATACTTTTATTCAGCAACAGAACTAAAACATAAACTATATAAAAAATATATATACTAAATCAAAAACGATACAAATTTGGTATATCAATGTAATGATATCGACTTAAAGTTAACATGTCATTTATACAGCGTGGTCCATGTTTAAAAGGCATTTTTTTTCCATCCTTCCCAAAAAAATATGTACCTAAAGATGGTGCCAATAAAAAACAAGCCCTGACGCAACTTTCCAGGAAAAAAGTCATAGCACTTGGAATGCGTCAATAAAAAAATAGCTCGATCCTAAAGGCCCAAAAAAGACTGTTAACCCCTTGGCAGATGCTGCTGGTGTATGTATGGAGCTGTGCCCGCTCCATAAGCCATAAAAAGTCATGGCTCTAGGAAGGCAGGAAGAAGCAAACAAAACTGAAAATAAATAGCTGCGCTAAGGGGTTAATGAAAAATTGTTTATGTGTGTTTTTGGGGGGATTATTTTTATTTTAGTCAATTTTATAGAACTTATTTTAACTTTTTTTTTGTCCTTCTAGAGGACTAGAAGCTGAGATCCATTGATCGCTTTTATAATGCTTTGGAGTACATAAAGAAGTATTTCAAAGCGTTAACCGGTTCAGGACGAGGCTATTTTGAGCCAGCAGGACCAGACAACGTTTAGCCATTTTAGTATGCGTTAGTTAAAAGGCTATAACTCTATACACTCATTGAGCGCTGTGTACAATCGATCAGAGAAGACAGAAGCAGTGAAAGCTGCTTCTGTCTTCTCTTCAGGATCCCCGCCAGGCACCCAACATTTACCTGTGCGATTGCTCGGGCAGCCAACTACATCCTGCGACGTAGATACGCAATTACACAGGTTTTAAGGACCTCCGACAACCAGGTAAAGCCTTTTAGTGTGAAACTGACAGGCAAACTATTAGGCCATGTCCCTGGCACAGTCTAATAGGCAATTGCCTGTACAGAAGCAGACCTGTGGGCCTTTATCAGGTTCCTATCTGCCATAGACATTAATTGGCACCCTGCGTTGCGTGACCGGGTGCCGATGGGCTGACAGACGGAGCCCCCTCTCTCTGTCAAACTCCTTAGATGCCGCGGCTGCTAATGACCATGGCGTCTAAGGGGTTACCCCACTAAAACAAATTATCCGCAGTGCCATAGATGAAAAATTAAGCGTGCATGCATGACCTGCCGCTCTGTTCATACAGGGAATCCGGAACCCTGTTCTCTGGATCTGTGGGGGACCCCCAGAAGTGAAACACTTATCACCTATCCTAGGAAAAGGTCAAAGGTTGTTTTGGTGGGATTACCCCTTTAACCAAGCTGATCGGGTACACACTCCCCTCCGCAGACATGAACACGGCACTGGGGAGTGAGCAAGGTAGGAGAGGGGGAGCTCCGCAGACACTGTCCCTATTGGGAAAGAGCAGAAGCCTATTTACATCCTAATGGAAAGTGGTACTTTCTATTAGAACGTGAATAGGCAGCGTGGTGATGAGAAGCGGTTAATTATCATACCAATGTCAGGTGACATATTAAACAAGCTTTTTCTATCCATAGAATTTGATTGGAGAATGATATTTTGTTGAATTTCAGCTCCAAGGGAAGTAGTTTGATTCTGAAGTGTCATGTGCTAATTTACTCTAAGTGTGAAACGGATGAGAGCATTGGAATAAATGAAGCAAAACATTTTCAGTAAATGTAAAAATAAATCAAAACAAAAACTCAAAAACTGAGATAAATTTTCTTTGAACTGATTGCACTGTTGTTCCTCATCTACAGTACTGTGGGAATTCAAGGCATTTCGGGGAAAAGCATACCCAAACAGCTAACATATTGTTGGCAAGCTCATGCTGGATACATAATATTATTATTATTATTATTATTATTATTATTATTATTATTATTATTATTATTATTATTACTACTATCATATACATGTTTTTTGTTTTTTTTTGTAATATCAAATTGCTTTCCAATTTAGGAAAAAAACTTAAAATATCTGAGTACCACAATTGTATTTTTTTTAATTAAAAATCTGATAATTTTCCAATATACTTTCTGTATTAATTCCTCACGGTTTTCAAGATTGTAATTCAGTGGGAATGTTCATCGGATTCAGTGGATAAAATTCTGTCCATGGTCATGTGATGGACACACAGGTGCTGAGATGATTAGAAGACACAGCTCTGATACACATACTGTAACTGTAACGAGCCGTGCAGCTGTGTGTCCATCACATGACCCCACTATTGGCCAGGGGCCGTGTCTGGTATTTCAACTCATCCCCATTCACTTGACTCAATAAATAAACCATGTTGTTACCAGTTACATGTATCTATCTATCTATCTATCTATCTATCTATCTATCTATCTATCTATCTATCTATCTATCTATCTATCTATCGTGATGACGGCCACAAAACTGTTAGAAAGAAAGGGGTCCCCCTCTGTCCCCCCAACAACCTCACCACAACACGAACGCAGGTTGCCATGGCAGCCTGGGGCTCCTAATGAAGGCCCCCAGGTTTACCATCTTTCTGCTTCTATTAAGATAATTATTTAAATGGTTAAATAAAGTAAAAAAATATATTACAAGTAAAAAAAAACCTTTTTGAATTTTTTCCCTAAAGTAATGTAAAACATTAAAAAAATTTGTTTTGCCTGTCTGTAAAACCATGAACTATTATAATAGAACATTTTTTATGTGGTAAGTTGGATGCAGTAGAAAAAACAACAACTCCAGAATTGCTGTTCTTTAACCCCTTCCTGCTTTGGCCACTTTTGACCTTTCTGACAGAGCCTCATTTTTCAAATCTGACATGTTTCACTTTATGTGGTAATAACTTCGGAATGCTTTTACCTATCCAAGCGATTCTATAATTGTTTTCTTGTGACACATTGGGCTTTATGTTACAGGCAAAATTTGCTCGATACATTCAGTATTTAATTGTGGAAAATACCAAATTTTAGCAAAAAATGTCTACATTTAAATGTATATGCTTGTAAAACAGGCAGTTATACTACACAACATTGTTGCTAATTAACATCCCCCTTACGCCTACTTTAGATTTGCATTGTTTTTTGAACATCCTTTTTTTTTTCTAGGATGTTACAAGGCTTAGAAAATTTTCAAGAAAATTTCAAAAGGTTATATAAGTGGCTTTGAGGGCTCATTAAGTCACCCCATTATAATAAAAATTCACCTCTCAAAGTATTCAAAACAGAATTTAGAAAGTTTCTTAACCCTTTAGACGTTTCACAAGATTTAAAGCAAGCTAGAGGTAAAATGTACAAATTTTTTTTTTTTTTTGCAGAAATTCATTTTGAATCAATTTTTTTTGTAACACAGAAACTTTTACCAGAGAAACGCAACTCAATATTTGATGCCCAGACTCTGCCGTTTTTAGAAATATCCCACAAGTGGTCCTAGTGTGCTTATGGATTTTGGGACTCCTTTTTATTAGAATATATTTTAGGCACCATGTCTGGTTTGAAGGGCTCTTGCAGTGCCAAAACAGTGGAAATCCCCCAAAAGTGACCAATTTGGGAAAATACACCCCACAAGGAAATTATCTAGGGGTATAGTGAGCATTTTGACTACACAGGTTTTGTTGCAAAAATTATTGGATGTAAGCTGTGAAAATTAAAATCTACATTCTTTCAAAGAAATTGTAGGTTTTGCTAATTTTTTTCTCATATCCACAAGGACTAAAGGAGAAAAAGCATGCAACATTTGTAAAGCAATTTCTCCCGAGTAAAATAATACCCCACATGTGGTCATAAACTGCTGTTTGGACACACAGCAGCAATTCGAAGGGAAAGAGCGCTATTTGGCTTTTAGAGCTCAACTTTAGCAGGAATGGTTTGCGGAGGCCATGTCGCATTTGCAAAGCCCCCTAGGGGACAAAACAGTGGAAACCCCCACAAGTCACACCATTTAGGAAACTGCACACCTTGAGGAAATTATCTAGGGGTATAGTGAGCATTTTGAACTCACAGTTTCTTTGCGGAAATTGGAAGTAGGCCGTGAAAATGAAAATCTACATTCTTTCAAAGAAAATGTAGGTTTAGTTAATTTTTTTCTCATTTCCACAAGGACTAAAGGAGAAAAAGCATGCAACATTTGTAAAGCAATTTCTCCCGAGTAAAACAATACCCCACATGTGGTTAGAAATGGCTGTTTGAACACACAGCAGGGCTTAGAAGGGAATGAGCGCCATTTGGCTTTTGGAGCTCAACTTTAGCAGGATCAAAACAGAGAAAACGCCAAAAAGTTACTCTATTTAGGAAACTACATCCCTTGAGGAACTCATCTAGGGGTGTAGTGAGCATTTTGACCCCACAGGTGTTTCATAGATTTTATTAAAATTGGGCTGTGAAAATAAAAAAAATCATTTTTCTTCAATAAGACGTAGCTTTAGCTCAACATTTTTCTTTTTTTAACTAATAAAGGAAAAAAAAGAACCCGAACATTTGTAAAGCAATTTCTCCCGAATGCGGTGATACCCCATATGTGGTCATAAACTGCTGTTTGGACACACAGTAGGGCTCAGAAGGGAAGGAGCGCCATTTCACTTTTGGAGTGCAGATTTTGCTGGATTGGTTTCTGGTCGCTATGTCGCATTTACAAAGCCCCTGTTTGACCAAAACAGTGGAAACCCCCCATAAGTGACCCCATTTTGGAAACTACTCCCCTAAAAGTATTCACCTAGGGATGTAGTGAGCATGTGAACCCCACAGGTGTTGTTCAGAAATTAGTGTGCACTCGATGTTGCATAGGGAAAATAGGATTTTTTTCCATAGATATGCCAATATGTGGTGCCCAGCTTGTGCCACCATAACAAGACAGCTCTCCAATTATTATGCTGTGTTTTCCGGTTTTAGAAACACCCAACATGTGGCCCTAATCTTTTGTCTGGACATTCGACCAGGCTCAGGAGTGAAAGAGTACCATGCGCAGTTGAAGCCTAATTTGGCGACTTACACAGTATTGGTTCACAATTGCATAGGCTCTGACGTGAAATAATAAAAGGAACCCCTGAGAATTGAACCTATTTTGGAAACTACACCCCTCAAGGCATTTATTAAATGATGTAGTGAGCATTTTCACCCCTCAGGTCCTTTCCATTAATGATTGCGCTGCAGATGGTGCAAAGTAAAAATGTCAATTATTCCCTAGATATTCCATTTCAGTGGCAAATATGTCATGCCCAGCTTGTGCCACTGGAGACAGACACCCCAAAAATTGTTAAAAGGGTTCTCCTGGGTTTGGCGATGCCATATTTGTGGAAGTAAACAGCTGTTTGGGCACACTGTAGGGTTCATTAGGGAGGTAGTGCCATTTGGCTTTTGGAGCGTGGATTTTGCTTGTTAGTAGTTTTGTTTGGAGTTTTACTGGTATTTCAGTTTATAATGTAGGGGTACATGAAAGCTGGGCAGAGTACATCAGGGGCATAGTCAGGTGGTATAATAATAGGGTAAAAAAAAAATAATAATAATCCATAGATATTTGTTACGCTGTGAAGCACTCCTTTATGCACAGGCCAGTGTCGCACTGATAAATGGTGTCGTTTCTTATCCCCTTTTTGGTCCACACTCTGCACCTTTACAGTTTGGGGAATTTCGCTGGGATAGTGTTGTCCTGGTATCAGGGGCGTAACTAGGAAAGACTGGGCCCCATAGCAAACTTTTGACTGGGGCCCCCCCTCCCCTGGGTGTCACACAACCCCCCCCTTGTAGATAGGGCCTTTTTTACAGCCCCCCCTCTGTAGATAGCGCCATACATCCCCCTGTAGAGAACGCCATACAGCCCCCCTGTAGATAATGCCATACAGCCCCCCTGTAGATAACGCCATACAGCCCCCCTGCAGAGAACGTCATACAGCCCCCCCTGTAGAGAACGCCATACAGCCACCCCCGTAGGGAACGCCATACAGCCCCCCCTGTAGAGAACGCCATACAGCCCCCCCTGTAGAGAACGCCATACAGCCCCTCCCTGTAGGGAACGCCATACAGCTCCCCCCCTGTAGGGAACGCCTTACAGCTCCCCCCCTGTAGGGAACGCCATACAGCGTTCCCCCCCCTGTAGGGAACGCCATACAGCCACCCCCCCCCTGTAGGGAACGCCATACAGAGTACCCCCTCCCAAAAAAATGCGACCTACAGTGTGTCCTACAATATACATGTATCCCCTCTCCACAGGATAGGGGGTACATGTGTGATCGCTGGCAGCGATAGGGAGAACGGTGGAGCTAGCGTTACAACAATGATTGGCGGGGGGGGAACGTTTTTTTTTTGGGGTGGGTATTTTATGTGTATTTATTATTTACATTTTTTTTGTACTTTACTTTATTCGTTTTTTTCTTTCTTTTACACCATGTTTTTCCACTGTAACTGGAGCTGCACAGCAGCCCCAGTTACAGGGGAAATCAGCCCTCTCATAGTGACGATTGTCACTAATAGGGCTGTGCTGGGTCTAATAAGACCCAGCTGTAACCCAGCAAAAGGATTGTATGGCATTGAGAAATGGGAGGTTGTGGCCGGCCACTAGAGGGCGCTGTGAGGTTAGTACATCGACAGTGTTTAGTGTGTGGAGTGATATACAAGAGAGGGCTAGTGAGGAAGTGTCTGGAGAGAGGTCTGAGAAGCGCTGGACAGGAAGAGACAGAGACTGGACTGAGAGAGCTGTAGCAAGTAAGGAAGACATTGTGACTCAGATAACTGTAAAAGATAAAGAGCATTCTGGCCAGCAGCAGAGCATAAGTAATGTGAAGTATCAGACACGCATTTACTGGAGTTCCAAGTTAAGGAGATCCGGCTGAGTTAAGAGGAGAGTGTTTAGAGCAAGAAGCTGAAGACGCCATTTTTGAGCATAAGGTAACATAGAGCCATTAACTGCCGGATCATCAGAGAGTGCATTGTATTACATTGCCGGACCTCAAAGATCACATTACACTAAACCTGGAAGCTAAGAGACTTTATTATCCTAAGGCACAAGATAAAGAGAACATATTTTAATCATTACGGAACATAAGAGACTGTGTTATATTGAAGTGCCGGATAAAAGCAGAGACTGTATTGTTTACCGAGCACCAGTTATATTTTGCCTAGAGCTCAAGTTTTCACTGTTGTCATATTTTCTGCATGTTCAGTAAAGACAAAACGAATATAATCCCGGTGTCAGTAATTATTGTCCTTAAAGTCATATTACAACTTGGCGTAGTGCGGCAGGATGGATGCAGATACAATGGACGAGACAACATTATCATCCAGTGTGACCCATCCAATGATACCGGTGGGAGCCCTCTTAAATCATTTGCCAAAGTTTAATGGATCTGATCTATTGTTGGAAGATTGGAGTGAACGGCTGGAAGGAGCGGCACGGCTCTGTAATGTCGCTCCACATTTAAAAGTAGAATTGGCGCTAAGTACCTTAGAAGGAGAAGCTAGGAAAACCGTTTTGTTACAGCCAGCACGACATCGACAAACCTTCGAACAAATTCGGCAGCTATTAGATGATGTGTATGGGGATACGTCCTCTGAGGGCATGATAAGGAAGCGATTCTTTGCCCGCCAGCAGAAAGAAGAAGAGACACTGGCGCAGTTTGCAAATGGATTACAGGAAATAATGGCAATGTTGCAACGTAAAGAAGAACAATCAGCCGGGTCCTTTACCAATGTACACGTAGTATTGCGGGATCAGTTTGTAATAGGTCTCAAGAATCCACCGTTAAGGAGAACTCTGAAGGAAAAGTTAAAGAAAGAACCAGATATGACGATTCATCAATTATTGACGGAAGCTATCGCATTGGAAAAAGAGGAATCGGCCAGCACTGATACGGTGGTCAGGCAAGCAGAAATTGTAACCAAGAAGAACCCCGACATGGAGGCCAGGATGGAGTCATTGGAAGGTGCCATGAGAGAGTTGAAAGCCGCTATTACTAATAAGCCTGACCCTGGAACTCCAGTTCGATACTCACAAGAGAGACAGTCGTTTGCGGATAGAAGGAATCAAGGTAGGAATGCTCCAGACCCTACCATCTGCTATAATTGTGGCCGAGCAGGACACATTGCTAGAAATTGCATGCGTTCTCACTATCAGAGCAATCGCAGGAATTTAAACTAGAACGACCTGTAGTTGAGGGGCAAACTACAGGAGAGTCCACGGATACATGCCCTGTGTTAGATGCTACAGATATAGTGGGGGAATGTCCCGTCGTTGTAGCAAAATTCAATGGCGTTGAGTTGTCATGTTTAATCGATACTGGATCTCAAGTGACCACTATGGATAAAGTTGTGTTTGAAACTTATTTCCCTTCCTTGTTATGTGAGAAGAGTGACACTTGGATAAGACTCAAGGCAGCTAATAGTTTACCTATCCCTATCCTGGGAGTTATACAAATGGACATTTCAATATGGAATCGTGATTTGAACAAAAAGGGGGTTATCATAGTAGAAAAAGCTATGGACTCTGACATTCCCGTGATTCTAGGAATGAATATATTGCGGGACTTAGATGGAGTAATGTCACAAGAGCTGGGCCCAAAATACTGGAAACAAATACCCACTCAACGACCTTCTCAAATGGCTTTACAGCGCACTTTAAAACATTGTCGCATTAATGGAGAACTATTAAATTGGCCTGGAAGGGTAGGACTGGTTAAGATACCAGCCTCTCGAAGTATACAAGTACCAGCAGGCCATGAAATGTTGTTACCCTTGCCAGTGGGTACTAATAAAGTGTTAAAGGGCACCACTGTGTTAATTGAATCAGCTCTGCAGAAAGAAGGAGTAGCCGTGGCCCGGTCGATATGCAAGGTACAGGCTGGACAAGTATTATTACGAGTGGTTAATATCACGAAACAAAATGTAACCTTATTTCCCCGGGAACTAGTAGCTGAAGTGTTTCCGGTGAGGGAGGAACAAGTGGAAAGCCGTTCAGATTGGCAAGTGAGTTATCCTTGTGAAAGTGTAGCTGTGGTTAGAGTGTGTCGAGCCACCACTCAAGCTAATGACACCATTGGGAGGCGATTACTGGAGCAAATACCTTTAGAAGGAACGGATTTGACTACCAGGCAAATAGAGGAAGTGGCGGGAGTGTTAGGAGAGCACTACAAGGCTTTTTCCAAGAATGAAGCAGACTTTGGGTTGACAACAACTTTAGAACATGAAATACATACGGGAAATGCTCACCCGGTACGAGAACGATACCGTACCATTCCGCCCGCTTTTTATCAAGAAGCCAAAGTGTTGCTAAAACGCATGCTAGACAGTCATGTTATCCGACCCAGTAAGAGTCCATGGGCTTCTCCCATAGTATTAGTAAAGAAGAAAGATGGAAGCTTGCGGTTCTGTGTAGATTACCGGCGATTGAATGCCTGCACCGTCAGAGATGCATACCCTTTACCACGAATAGAAGACTCTTTGCTGGCTTTGGGTAAGGCCAAATACTTCTCTACCCTGGATTTGGCCAGTGGGTACTGGCAAGTACCAGTTGCAGAAGAAGATCAAGAAAAGACTGCATTTATCACCCCTATGGGGTTATACGAATTTTTGAGAATGCCGTTCGGTCTAACCAATGCACCAGCTACATTTCAGCGCTTGATGGAAGTTTGTTTGGGAGATTTAAACTTTGAATGTTTGCTCATCTACCTAGATGACATCATTATCTTCTCAGCCACTTTCACAGAACATTTGGAAAGATTGAAAGTGATACTTACGCGTATCGAAGAACATGGTCTAAAACTAAAACCGGGCAAATGTCACTTGTTTAAAGAAAGAATTGAGTACCTGGGACACGTGGTTACTAGAGACGGTGTACAACCAATGGATGCCAAAGTACGAGCCGTGCAACAATGGCCGGTACCAAAGACAGTAACAGAGCTTAGAAGTTTCCTAGGACTGATTGGATATTACAGACGGTTCATACAGAATTTTGCTAAGGTGGCTGCTCCCCTATATGTGTTACTGAACGGAACCAAACCGGGAGTCGATCATAAGAGAAGTATCACTTGGGGAATAGAGGCTGAACAAGCCTTCCAAGAGTTAAAAAGACGACTAACTGGTGCTCCTGTCTTGGCGTATGCAGATTACTCTTTACCATTTGTTTTGTGTACCGATGGAAGTTTAAAAGGATTAGGAGCTGTTCTTTCTCAAGTGCAGAATGGACGGGAACGTGTCATTGCTTATGCCAGTCGGACGCTGAGAGATGGGGAAAAGAATCCGGACAACTATAGCTCATTCCGGTTGGAACTTTTGGCAGTCGTATGGGCGGTTACCGAGCGATTTGCAGATATCTTGCTGGGCGCAGAGTGTGTGTTATGGACTGACAATAATCCATTGGTTCATTTAGACTCGGCTAAATTGGGTGCTATGGAGCAACGTTGGCGAGCGCGACTTAGCAAATTTAAATTTACTGTAAAGTACCGCCCAGGACGAGCTAATGGGAATGCAGATGCCCTGTCCCGTAATCCAGTAGATTTGCCTGAAGGACTGACTGAAGAGGAGTTAGAGGAAACAGAGACTCCTAATTTCCTTGCCAATGAAGTACATGATCAGATGCCAGGTGAGAATATTCAAAGTGCTCCGGTGCATACTGTGGAGCCCATAAGAGAAACCATCGATCAATGGACTGCTGAAGAATGGAAGAAACAGCAGTTGCAAGATATTCAAATTCGGACTGTAAGAAGATGGGTGCTAGAGGGATACCGACCCAATCAACGAGAGCGATTGCGATTGTCTGGAGTGGGACAGAGAATATATCGCCAACGAGATAGATTGGCAGTAAAACAAGGGATATTGTACCGCCGAGTATTCCTACCGACCATGGAAGGACCCGTCTGGCAAGCTGTGTTGCCGGAGCGAGAGTTAGAAAGTACGGTTAAGTGGATGCATGAGAAAAAGGGGCATTATGGTCCTGAAAAGACTTTCCGTTGGTTGCAACAATTCTACTATCATCCTTTGCTGTTTGCAGTGGCACAGAAAGTGTGTCAGAACTGTAGAAATTGCACCCTGGCCAGAGCGGCTGAACAACAAGCTCCGGTGGGCCATATACAGACGCATTATCCATTACAGTTGGTCATGATGGACTATTTGACAGTAGATGAGTCTTTACAAGGGTACAGATATTTATTGGTTGTGATAGACCACTTCACCAAATTCACAGTGGCCGTACCTACCAGAGATCAAACGGCTGAATCTGCGGCACAGGGATTGTGGACTCATTTCATCTTACCCTATGGATGTCCTTCACAGCTTCACTCTGATCAAGGAGCTTGTTTTGAGGGGCGAGTAATAGAAGAATTATGCAGATTGTACCAGATTAAAAAGACCCGCACGACCCCGTATCACCCTCAAGGGAACGGGGCCTGTGAAAGGATGAATCGGACCATATTGCAGTTGTTGCGAACACTGGAAAAACAAAAAAAAGAGAGATGGCCTGACTACATTGCAGAATTAATCTGGATCTATAATAACACTGTACATGCCACTACTGGATATTCTCCTTTTCTGTTAATGTTCGGAAGAAATGGACGATGTCCCCTAAATTTAATGATGCCTATCCCGGAAGAACAAGAAGAGTGGATTCCGCAGACCTGGATGTGGGGTCATCGACGCAAGGTACAAGAAATGTATAATTTAGTGGCGCGGAGACTGGGGCCTCATGATCTTACAGTAAATCAGAAATTAAAGGAACTACCTTTGCAAGTGGGTGATAGAGTAATCGTGCGAAACCAGGGTGCAAGAAGAGCAGGAAAGCTGCAATGGAAGTGGGAAACCTTGGCGTATGAGGTGGTGCGTCAGCCCAATCCATATATTCCTGTATTTGTGATCAAGCCGGAGGGTAGTAGTGGCCCTTTGAAAACCGTACACAGAAATATGCTGAGACCCTGCACATTTATAAGTCGTGAACCAGAAGCAAACACTAGAGATCCTCCTGTTGCAACACCCGTTCCCGTAGATGAAGGTTGGTGGAGTCCGCCGGTTCAAGTACCAGAGAGACAAGAAAGTACCAGTGAAGTACAAGAAGAGAATGTTACTCCTGTGGAAGAAGAGTTGTCACAGGTACGTCATTCTCAGCGATCCAATTTTGGAAGACTTCCTTCTAGGTTTGAAGGATTTGTGACGCCACAGCAAGTTGCCGGGACGGCAACTGATAAACCTGGGGGAAAAGATGTAACCCAGCAAAAGGATTGTATGGCATTGAGAAATGGGAGGTTGTGGCCGGCCACTAGAGGGCGCTGTGAGGTTAGTACATCGACAGTGTTTAGTGTGTGGAGTGATATACAAGAGAGGGCTAGTGAGGAAGTGTCTGGAGAGAGGTCTGAGAAGCGCTGGACAGGAAGAGACAGACTGGACTGAGAGAGCTGTAGCAAGTAAGGAAGACATTGTGACTCAGATAACTGTAAAAGATAAAGAGCATTCTGGCCAGCAGCAGAGCATAAGTAATGTGAAGTATCAGACACGCATTTACTGGAGTTCCAAGTTAAGGAGATCCGGCTGAGTTAAGAGGAGAGTGTTTAGAGCAAGAAGCTGAAGACGCCATTTTTGAGCATAAGGTAACATAGAGCCATTAACTGCCGGATCATCAGAGAGTGCATTGTATTACATTGCCGGACCTCAAAGATCACATTACACTAAACCTGGAAGCTAAGAGACTTTATTATCCTAAGGCACAAGATAAAGAGAACATATTTTAATCATTACGGATTATAAGAGACTGTGTTATATTGAAGTGCCGGATAAAAGCAGAGACTGTATTGTTTACCGAGCACCAGTTATATTTTGCCTAGAGCTCAAGTTTTCACTGTTGTCATATTTTCTGCATGTTCAGTAAAGACAAAACGAATATAATCCCGGTGTCAGTAATTATTGTCCTTAAAGTCATATTACACAGCAGCGGCCTGCCACTAACGGCACCCGGCGATCATGTGACCAATCACATGATCACCGGGAGGAATAGAGACAGCGCCGCTGCTGCTGTCTCTATTCCTGTACACAGCGCGCATTGAGCGCTGTGTACAAGTGATCAGAGAAGACAGAGGCAGCGAAAGCTGCTTCTATCCTCTCCTCAGGGTCCCCGGCAGTCACTGACAGCCGGTGACCCGACATTCAGCTGCCCGATCGCACGGGCAGAAAGTTAAAACCCGAGCCGTAGAAAGTCTATGGCTCGGGTTTTAAGGACCCTGACCGCTGGCCGTAAAAACACAGCCAGCGGTCGGGAACCAGTTAATGGCAGAGCGGGGAGATACCTCCCTGCTCTGCCGTAGTGTTCAGTAGCGTCCCGCTGTAGCAGCCTTAGCGGCTGCTAGCGGAGCCTCCGGCCATGGTGGGGGCCCGTGCCCGCGGGCGACACGGGCCCCCTCATGCCGCGGGCCCCGTAGCAGCCGCTACTGCTGCTACGGCGGTAGTTACGCCACTGCCTGGTATAATACGGGCACCCTCGCTTCCAGCAGATACGTTTGGGCCCTACCCTTCCTGGTTCCCTAGTTTTAGGGTCTTGATATTTTGCCTATTGAAACAGACTAAATGTTCCCCTCTGATCTGCACAACTGCATATTTTTTTATTTCCTGACTTATTGGAGCCTTAACTAATTTTATTTTTTCAAAGACGTAGTGGTATAAGGGCTGTTTTTTTTGCGGGATGACCTGTAGTTATTATTGGTACCATTTTTGGGTACATGCGACTTTTTGATCACTTTTTATTCCAGAATTGCTGTTCTTTAACCCCTTCCTGCTTTGGCCACTTTTGACCTTCCTGACAGAGCCTCATTTTTCAAATCTGACATGTTTCACTTTATGTGGTAATAACTTTGCAATGCTTTTACCTATCCAAGCGATTCTGAGACTGTTTTCTCGTGACACATTATACTTTAAGTTAGTGGTAAAATATTGTTGATACATTCAGTATTTTATTGTGAAAAACACCAAAATTTAGCAAAAAAATGCAAAAATTAGCATTTTTCTAAATTTGAATGTATCTGCTAGATAGTAATACCACACAAAGTAAATGCTAATTAACATTTCCCACATGTCTACCTTAGATTGGCATCGTTTTTTGTAAATCCTTTTATTTTTCTAGGACGTTACAAGGCTTAGAACTTTAGCAGAAATTTCTCACATTTTCAAGAAAATTTCAAAATGCTATTTTTACCGGGACGAGTTCAGTTGTGAAGTGGTTTTGAGGGGCCCACACAATGCAAACCCCCATAAATCACCCCATTTTTAAAAACTGAACCCCTCAAAGTATTCAAAACAACATTTAGAAAGTTTATTAACCCTTTAGGCGTTTCACAAGAATTACTGTAAAGAATCTGCCAGGCACAGCTTCGGGGTTAACTCCCATAGGTAATCAGTCTGCACCTGAATCTACGTCTCTGAGACTGACTCCATCTTCCACCACTCAGGATGGCAGGCTTAGGAGTGGGAGAGCCTATCGCAGCCTGGCCAGACGGAGCTAGCTCCCGCCCTCTGTCTATTTATACCTGCCTTTCCTGTTCCTCCTTTGCTTGTGATTCTTCTCGTGTGGTTTCCTGGCCCAGCTACAGCTCCTAACTATTTGATCCTGCTTCATACTGACCCTGGCTTACTGACTACTCTCCTGCTCTGCGTTTGGTACCTCGTGCTCTCCTGGTTTGACTTGGCTCGTTCACTACTCTGGTTGCTCACGGTGTTGCCGTGGGCAACTGCCCCTTTCCCTTTGCTTGTATTCCCTTGTATGTTTGTCTCATGCACTTACTGAGCGTAGGGACCGCCGCCCAGTTGTACCCCGTCGCCTAGGGCGGGTCGTTGCAAGTAGGCAGGGACAGAGTGGTGGGTAGATTAGGGCTCACTTGTTTGTTTCCCTACCCCCGTCATTACAATTACAGCAAAGTAGGGATGAAATGTACACGTTTCATTTAGTTTTTTCAGAAATTCATTTTTAATCCTTTTTTTTCTGTAACACAGAAGGTTTTACCAGAAAAACGCAACTCAATATTTATTGCCCCGATTCTGTCGTTTTTAGAAATATCCCACATGTGGCCCTATTGTGCTACTGGACAGAAATTCAGGCCTTAGAAGCAAAGGAGTACCTAGTGGATATTGGGGCCTTATTTTTATTAGAATATATTTTAGGCACCATGTCAGGTTTGAAGAGGTCTTGTGATGCCAAAACAATGAAAACACCCCCAAAAAGACACCATTTGGCAAACTACACCCATCAAGGAATTTATCAAGGGGTATAGTGGACATTTTGACCCTACGTGTTTTTTTGCTGAATTTAGTGGAATGAAGCCGTGAAAATTAAAATCTAAATTGTTTCCAATAAAACTAAGAAATTTTCTATTTTTACAAGGCATAAAGGAGGAAAAGCACCCCAATATTTGAAAAACAATTTTTCCCGATTACGGCAATACCCCATATGTGGTGATAAACTGCTATTTGGACACACGGCAGGTCTCAGAAAGGATGGAGAACCATTTGGCTTTTTGAGCTCAAGTTTTGCGGCAATGATTTTTGGGTGCAATGTTGCATTTGCAAAGCCCCTGAGGGACCAAATCAGTGGAAACCCCCAAAAGTGACCCCATTTGGGAAACTACACCCCTCAAGGAATTTATTGAGGTGTATAGTGAGCATTTTGACCCCACAGGTTTTTTACTGACTTTAGTGGAAATAGGCTGCGAAAATTAAAATCAAAATTTTTTTCTAATAAAATGTTGACATTTTTAATTTTACAAGGCATAAAGGAGAAAAAGCACCCCAACATTTGAAAAGCCTTTTCTCCCGATTACGGTAATATCCCATAAGTGGTCATAAACTGCTGTTTGGACACACGGCAGGGATCAAAAGGGAAGGATCACCATTTCTCGCTCAAATATAGCTGGAATGGTTTTCGGGTGCCATGTCACATTTGCAAAGTGCCTGCGGGACAAAAACAGTAGGAAGCTCCCAAAAGTGACCCCATTTGGGAAACTACGCCCCTTAAGGAATCTATCTAAGGGTATAGTAAGCATTTAGACCCCACTGGTCTTTTGCATAATTTATTGGAATTAGGCCGTAAAAATGAATATCAACATTTTTTCCACTAAAAAGTTTACATTTTTCATTTTCACAAGGGATAAAGAGCAAAAAGCACCCCAACATTTGTAAAGCAATTTCTCCAGAGTACGGCAATACCCCACATGTTGTCATAAACTGCTATTTGGACAGACGGCAGGGCTCAGAAAGGAGCACTATTTGGCATGCAGGTTTTGCTGGATTGGTTTTTGGGTGACCTGTCGCATTTGCAAAACCCTAAGGTACCAAAGTACAGTGGAGGCCCCCAAGAAGTGACCCTATTTTGGAAACTACACCCCTCAAGGCATTTAACATTTGCCTGGACATATGACAGATCTCAGAAGTGAAGAGCAACATGCGCATTTGAGGTCCATTTTGGTGATTTTCACAGCATTGGCCCACAATTGCAGGGCTCTGAGGTAAAATAGTAAAACAAACCCCCAAGTAGTGACCCCAATTTTGGAAACGGCACCCCTTAAGGCATTTTAAGGGGTGTAGTGAGCATTTTGCCCCGACAGGTGTTTTTCCATTAGTAATTAATGCACAGCGAATGGTGCAAAAAGAAAATTTAAATTTTCCGCTGATATGCCATTTTAGTGCACAATATGTTGTGCCCTGTTTGTGCCACCGAAGACACACATCTCGTAAACTGCTAAGCTGGTTCCCTCGGATATGGCAATGCCATATATGTGGACGTAAACTGCAGTTTGGGCACACTGTAGGGCTCAGAAGGGAGGAAGCGCCATTTTGCTTTTGGAGCGCAGATTTTGCTTAGTGGTAGTTTTGTTTGGGGTTTTGCTGGTATTTCAGTTTATAATGTGGGGGTATATGTAAGCTCTGCAGGATACATCTGTGCATAATAAGAGGGTATAATACAGCGGTAAATAAATAATATTTCAGAGATATGTGGCCACTGTCGCACTGATAAATGGTGCCTAATCTTATCCGCTTTTGGACACTCTGCACATTCTGTGTCACCATATTCTAAGAGCCAGAACTTTTTTATTTTTCAGTCAAAAAAAGCTGTGTAAGGGCTTGTTTTTTGTGGGACGGGTTGTAGTTTTTATTGGTACTATTTTGGGGTACAATGCAACTTTATGATCACTTTTTATTCCATGTTTTGTGAGGGGTGGTGATAAAAAAAATAGTGATTCTGGCATTGTTTTTTTGTTTTTTTCTGTGGTGTTCACCGTGCGGGAAAAATAATATTATAGTTTTATAGTTGGGGTTGTTACGGACGCGGCAATACCAAATATGTGTACTTTTTTTAATGTTTTCATTTTCCAATAATAAAAGGCTTATTATAGGAAAAAAGTCAGTGTTTGTTTTTATTAACTTGAAACTTTAGTTTTTACACTTATATTCAACATTTTTTTTGTCCCACTAGGGACTTGAGGTCCTGCACCTCTGATCTTTACTCTAATGCATTGCACTACCCAAGTAGTGCAATGCATTAGAGCTGTCAGTCATTCACTGACAGCAAGCCTATTAGGTCCCATCTGTGGGCGGGGCCTAATAGGCTATCGTACGTGGCAGACCAGGAGGCCATTATTAGGCCTCCGGTTGCCATAACCATAACATCATGTCGATGCCGATCACTACAAACCACTAAGATGCAGTGATCGTGGCATTTGAGGGGTTAGTGGCAGGGATCGGAGCTAGCTTTGTTCCCTGCCATTACAGCACGGTGTCAGCTGTAAGGGTATGTTCACACAAGGGCGTCCGTAACGGCTGAAATTAAGAGGATGTTTCAGCCTGAAAACATCCCCGTAATTTCAGCCGTAACGGCATGTGCAGGCGCTTGAACGCCACGTCCATTACGGACGTAATTGGCGCTGCTATTCATTGGAGTCAATGAGTAACAGCTCCAATTACGGCCAAAGAAGTGACAGGTCACTTCTTTGACGCGGGCGTCTATTTACGCGCCGTCATTTGACAGCGGCGCGTAAATTACGCCTCTTGTGAACAGACAAACGTCTGCCCATTGCTTTCAATGGGCAGATGTTTGTCAGCGCTATTGAGGCGCTATTTTCGGACGTAATTCGGGGCAAAAACGCCCGATTTACGTCCGTAAATAGGCCGTGTGAACATACCCTAACATACAGCTGACACCAACGGCTGGTGTCCCAGGCTCGGCTTCTGAGCCTGCACCATCTTATTACTGCGGCCGGACGCCTTTTAGGCCCCGCCTCTGGGCGGAACCTAGTAGGCATATGTTCTAGGCAGACGATCTGCTTGTAAACACCATAGATGCAGCGCTTGGTTTTGAGGGCTGCATCTAAGGCTGGGTTCACACAACCTATTTTCAGACGTAATGGAGGCGTTTTATGCCTCGGATTACGTATGAAAAAACGGCTCCAATACGTCGACAAACATCTGCCCATTACTTTCAATGGGTTTTACGGTGTACTGTTCCCACGAGGCGTAATTTTACGCGTCGTTCTGCAATTACGGCGTGTAAAATTACGCCTCGTAAAAAGAAGTGCAGGGCACTTCTTTAGGCGTATTTGACGGAGCAAAATCCCATTGAAGTCCATGGAAGTTGGAAAAAACAGTTTCCAGGCGATTGGCACACATTTGGAGCGTATTTTGAGGCGTTTACGCCTCAAAATACGCCTCGAAATACGCATGAAACATGGCCAACACTCCCCCAAGGGGTGTTGCCTAACCAGCCATTTTGAAAGGCCAGTTTAGGGGTGAAGCAAAGTGTTCAAAAAGGGAAGAAGCAGGACGTTCAGCATGCCACCCAGAGCGTACAACAAGATGCACATCGATGTTGATGCCCTGATAAGCGAGGTAAGGACCACATTAAAGCAAAAATGCAGTTTGTTTTTGGGTATCCATGTTTTTAGGGCTAAAACTGTTTGGCTGGGTTCACACGACCTATTTTCAGGCGTAAACGAGGCGTATTATGCCTCGATTTACGCCTGAAAATACGGCTCCAATACGTCAGCAAACATCTGCCCATTCATTTGAATGGGTTTGCCGACATACTGTGCCGACGACCTGTAATTTACGCCTCGTCGTTTGACAGCTGTCAAACGACCACGCGTAAAATGACTGCCTCGTCAAAGAAGTGCAGGACACTTCTTTGGACGTAATTTGAGCCGTTTTTCATTAAATTCAATGAAGAACAGCCCTAAATTACGGCCGTCAATGACTACTGAAAACAGCTCCGTAATTTCAGCCGTAATGGTCGATATCGTGTGCACATACCCTTTGGGTAAAGCTGCAGACAGTATGCCAGAGCAAACATGTGTCTAGCCAGTTTTATTAATGTTAGGTAATGTGTTCCTTACATGTGCGTGTATTCCTATACGTTATTCCAATTTACCTGCCACAATGCAATGTATCCAATGTTTGCAACGCTTTGGAAGCAGGCATGTTGTTTGCAAGATGTACAGATGCGATTTTGCACATTCAGACCTCACGGCGTATGTGCAACAGTTATTAACTTCATACTCTGTGTTTTAATGTGGTGATTGTATGTATTTCAAAACACAAGCAGAAAAAATGGGACATAGATAACATCAAAACCACAAAAAAGGCCATACTTACTAGGTAGGTGGGTGGGTGGGTGAAAACCCGTTCCCAGCAGGACGCAGACAGGTCAAAAAATGTGTGCATTAAATAGTGATAGCCCCTTGACGTTGGGTTGCGAGCTTTGCGTATTTTGGCCAAAATAACAACTAATACCCCATGTTTCATGTATATTTTTTACTATGTATACTACTTTTTCTCAGGACGCAGCCAGGTCTTATATGCTGGGAGGGCATGATGTGCTGGCGTTTGGTTTGGCATGCAGAGCAGCCCGCTTTAGCTAACAGTAGCGGCGTTACAAATAGGCTGTTATTCGGCAAAATATGCTATGCCTGACGACCAGCACATTATCCCTCCACGTATTACACATAGTACTGACACCCCATGTACTATTCACAGCACTGACCCCTATTCATCACATTTATTTTTATTACATTATCACACAGTTCTGACACTTTCATACATACACATTTCTTTTTTACCATACATTCACACCTTAGCACTACACTAACACTGACACACATTTATCGCAGACCTTTGAGCACTTAGTTCGCCACTCCCCTCAAGACTAGTGGCTATCACTATTTAATGCACACTCCTTCTGCAGCATTTTTTGACCTGTCTGCGTCCTGCTGGAAACGGGTTTTCACCCACCCACCTACCTAGTAAGTATGGCCTTTTTTTGTGGTTTTGATGTATGTATTTCAACACTCTATACCTGTATTGCCTTTTGTTAACTCTGTATGTACATTTTAGGTGGACTTTTGCCTGCATATTTGGGACTACTTTATGGTGTGTTAAAGTGTGTCAAAGTGTGTCACAAATGTCCACTCTCTGGTTGTGATTATTTGAAGTGATGACGTGCATTCGTTTGTTGTGTGTTTGGAGCACAGCATCGTGTAAACTCCACACAATTGCTCCTTCCTTGCGTTCCCTTGCATGTACAACCCTCGCGGATACCATTACGCACTTTACAACACAAACTAACCTTAGTAGGTACATGTTCTTAAAGTGTTTGTGGCGTAAGGATTAAAAATCACTAGCTTAGCAGGTTTGTGTTTCTGGTTTCTGTACGTACACTCAAGAAAACCTGAGGAGGCAAAACGGGCCTTTGCTTACACTTGCTTGTGATTACTCAATTTGTTTGCTAATAGTTTTGCTAATTTATCTCTGCTATTTTATTAAAGGTGCAGGCGCGACCCAATATATTGGACAAAGGCACACTCGGGTACAGCAACAGAGGCCTCCGACATGAATCGTGGGAGGAAATTTGTCTAGCTCTGTACCCGGACTGGATGGCTCGCACAAACAACGAGCAGGGGTTTATTGGTGAGTGTTCATAATATGTACACATAGGTTATTATGCATTAATGAGGTTGTGGCGTTTGAACGGCAAATGGTGTGTATGTGCGGAACAATGTTTTAGTGATGACAGTCTGGGACACCTCTGAGGAGCAACCAAAATGTACATGTGTAACACCTGCAGAGAAAGCATTGTATATAGAGGATGCTGCAGTTAATGCCAAGCAGGGACTCGCATCAACAGACTTTAGCACATCTTCTTCTGAAGTGCAGTGGACTACATGTCCCAGCACCACTTGCTTCTCTATACCCCTGCAGCCTAGGAAAGGAGCAGCAGAGGGGAGCACTGATTGGCTGAGCAGGGGATTGTGGGACAACGCTGAGCAGGGAGGAGAGACAGTGGCCATCTTTGGGAGAGACACATGGTCAGGAGATAGAGAGACTGTGAGTGCATTGCAGAGAGAAGAGAGTCCTGCACTGGGGCGCACAGCACAGAGACCTAGAGACAGTCCTGACAGCCCACCAGCTCACTGTACGAGAGAAAGAAATGCTGCAGCAGCATCAGCTCTGCAAAACAGCCTGATTCCAGGGAGGTTCCCTGGTCTGCAGCACAGGAGGATTTTGCCTGCCACTCTATTGTCGTCCAGGCGTCTGAACGCTGCAGCCCCGAGCTGGATCCCGGGGGAATGTCATCTTTGCTGCAAGAAGTAGTGAGTACACATTGCTGGAATTTATTGTGCGGATATTGAGGACTTCGTGAGAGAACTGTTCTTGAGAGGAAGTTCAGTATCTAAGTGCACCAACAGTTCCTGAAAAGCGCGCCAACGTCCGCGGGAACAGGGCCCCAACGTTTGGACTGTGTTCATTGCATTACTGCAGCCATTAGTACAGTATAAGTGTGTGCCAGCTATTACCAGCAGTATGAGTGTGGGTGAGTGATCATTATCCTGTGTGGGTCACTGATATACTGTATATGTTTGGTGAAGACAGTATCTTAACCCTTTGTTATCCCCATAACATTTCTGGGAATATTGATAGGTGTTGTACCAGCCAGGCCTGGCATATAGCTCATGCCCACCACTAGGGGGTCAATCACACAGAACTGTCACTGTTATGTCATTTGTGCTTTTTCTTTATTTGCATCATTCTTATTCAGATCGCCTGTGTTTACCTTTCCCTAAATAAAACAGTTGAGTAGTTTCACCATAACGGCTTGTGAGTGTGTACTGAGCTCACGTGGGGGTTTCCCGAGTCGACCCCTGGCAGAAGAGGAAGACCCTCCTGCTTTCCTATAGAGCTCCTAGCAAGATTCGGGTGGAGGCACTGCGCCATAGTGAGGTGAGAACTACACTACACCCTGCCTACAGAGGTCGGCCCAAAGGGGTGTTACACACGCATATTAGCAGTGTGGTGTTTCTGGCACATTTGTGTTTCAAATCAAGTGCCACTTCCAGAAAGGTATACTATCATGTTTTGGTATTGAGTGTTTGTTTTTATATTATTTCACAGAAAAATACCTTCAGAATCGGTGGACGAGTGTCTGGGACTAGTTCCAGAGGCATATTCGCAAGGCTGAGAGGAGTGGGTTCTCTCCCTACCATCAGCAGCTGCTGTTCCTCCGGCCCAACAGGGCACTACGCCAGTAAGTTTGGGTACATTTTCTTTAGGAAGGGGTTAAAATTCTATTACAAGGCATGCTGGCCATTTGTAGGCATACCTTTAAAGAATACATATTGTTGTCATTTCGGTCATGTTAATTCATCCCAGACCATTTAGGAATGTGGACTTTCTAATCCCAAAGACAACTGTTTGTCATTTTATGGTTTCTTCATGATGGCGACGTTGGAACTGCGTCTTCATAACATGCAATGTGGGTGTGTGTGGAGATGTCCAGATAAGTTGCTACATTTTAGAGAGCATACATGTTCAGGTCACCCCCTAAATGGCATTCTCACTGTAACCTACGCATTGACGTGATTCCAAAAAACACCGGTTCCCCCTGTTTACATTGTAGCACAACCCTGGCAGTGTCATGAAGGAGCTGAGGATTTCGTGTTGCTAACCATTGCAACCAATATTTATTGGCCCACTACATTCGTCATGCAAGTTGTCATGCTAGCAAAGTAGAATTAACAGGTACTTCTCCCCTAGGTGTTTGTTTAAGGAATGTGTTTCATATCATATTTGTGATTTTTGTATATGTTGTTGTTGGCAAATAGTTCCCACTCAAAAAAACAGGTCAGTTGCGGGCACAACAGCCATGATACTTTTTTTTTACTTTACCCTAGATCCGCTGGAAACGTAGGAGGTCCAATGGAAGGACACCCTGCTGAACACGAGGAACAGCAGCAGTGGGAGAGGGAACCCACTCCATCGACCTCACATCAGCAAACTGGAGAAGCGGAGGGGCACTCAGAGGATGACGCTGGTTCTTCATGGTTGGGCACAGCAGCAGAGGGGTCCGACGACACATTGGAAACACCTGCTGCCCCTTTGCCAGTGCCAACCCCAACATGTCCGGCTCCCCCCACCTTCGACCCGACAGCGAACTCGAAGAACCCTCCGGACAATGGACAGGCAACTCGAGGTCGAGTCAGACGCCATGTCCTTTATCTGGAGGGTCGACTGCGACGATGAATTTGATTTCTTTGCCTATGGTATAGCCTCTCGTTGCCGTCGGCTGCCACCCCAAGTAGCCCAGGATGTCATCACCTATTTTCAGGCGGCGGTGGCAGTCTTCGAGTTTGCTGTCAACATGCCCCCGGTTGAGGAATTAATCGGGAACCTCAATAGGTCCGCGGGTCTTAGGGAGGGTCATTCACATATGCCCCCCAGCCCAAAATGGCTAAATGCCTCCACCCAGACCGAACCCCCAAACCCGCCAACCTCCCATTCCAATCCCTCTGCTGGTTCCCACTTTGTCCAATCCTTCTGCCCTTATACACCCTCCCAATACACCACAACTGCTTATCAGCAAAGTTACCTCCCAAATGTTCCCCCTGCCTCAAACTATGATTCTCCTCCCCGATTTACCCACATGTGATAGTCCTTTTGTCTGGGCGGAGGTTATGTGAACATGTGTTTGAAAAATGTTTTTCATATTGACACCGAACATCCCTGCGTTTGAAAAAGGAGATGGTATTTGTGGTAAATTGTTAACTTTATTATTTGGCATTTTGTGTATGTGAAGTACCAAGTAAAACTATTTTACGTTATGAAACAAGTCACATGGGTTTTGTGATCAAAAAAGGGACCCAAGAATAAACACTAAAAAGTAACATCCAAGGAACAATTGAAACAACACATACATTTTGGGATTTGAATGTTATTTTTAGTTTTTGGTCGAACTGTACAACGTGACGAGAACGAATGTTTTCTTTTTCACACCAACACAAGACATGGCAAAATATATACCACACATAGTGCATACAAAGGGGGGGAAGGATGTACATTTGGCATTTTAGCCACAATTTCATACTGGAAACGAAAAAAAAAAAAACTTGGGCCTAGTCAGGGATCGGCTGCTGAACACTGTGGCTGGAATCCTGTCGGGGCACGCAACCTTCGGGTCTCACGAAGTAGTCCGTGAAGGCATCTCTCATCTGTACTCCACGGTTGGATGGTCTTCCTAAGCCCCAGTTGATGTGGGTGTCATGGAAAGCTGTCTGTGTCTCCACCTCCACTTCACCTCGCTCGTGATCCCTAACATAGTTGTGGAGAACACAGGCAGCTTTAATGACCTCATCAACTGTGGAGGCATCCAACTGAAGGGCACAGGGGAAGACCCTCCACTTACTAACCATGATCCCAAAGGTGAACTCCACGAAGCGTCGTGCCAGGCTCAGCCTCTCATTGAATCCCTCCTCCGGGCATCTAGTCTCCTCCGTGGGTATGGGCGCAGCAGGTTGGGCATCAGTGGAAAAGCCTCGTCCGATACCATCACGAAGGGGACTGGATGCCTGGTACCCAGAAGAGGTTGCGGTAGAGGTAGAGATACCTATTCTAGCAGGATTTGCTTCCCTAAATCCGAAGTCAGTAGCGCCTGTGAATCACCAGTACTTCCATATGCGCCGACATCAATAGCAACAAACTTGTACGAGGCATCAGCCACCGCCATCAGGTCCACAGAAAAATACATCTTGTAGTTGAAGTAATGTGATCATGACCGCGGTGGCTGCTGCACACGTACGTGCTTACCGTCGACAGCGCCTTTGGGAAATTGGCCACAGATTAAAAGCCTGCTGCCACCTGCAACCAAATCTCCCGAGTCGGACTGGGCATCACGATGGGCTGCAAATACTGCCAGATCACCTGGCATGTGCACCTGACAATTCCTGAAATAGTTTATTTCCCAACCCGGAATTGCAGGTGCAGGGGTGAATAACTCTCCCCTGTTGCAAAAAATCTGTAAAGAAAAGAAAAAAAGAATTAGTAACAAGTAATCATAATGGAACACCAGCATAACTTGGACATTCAGATAGGAAAATCATACATGACTTAGCATTAGATTGACGTCCACCATACTGGAAAATGTTTTACAAAAGCGTTTAAAAAAAATCCTAACACACCGCAACGTGATCAGCAGCCTCTCCACAGGATTAATGGCCGTGCGCATAACGGTATCCTGCCTCCGGAGATGGACCGACAGAATGTCCTCCAGAGCGTCAAATGCCGGTATCGACATCCGACAAAAATCATAAAATTTGGGGGGGGGGGGGGGTACCTGTAGAGACATACACATTATAAGAAATACACAGACCCAAAAGGTATAAAGTTACAGAACAAATCTGGATTAAAAAAGGGGCATTCAAAGCCACATGGAATAACATAGCATGTGCATCATACATACATGAATGCTTCCCAAATGAAGACGATGTAACCCCAATTTCTAACGTGAATATGTATTCAGAAATTAACGTTGCATTGTGTAAATTTAGGTTACACACCGAAAAACAGAGGTTACAATCAACACAGTTGTAAGGCAACAAATTAACGCTCATTTCTTAGACATTTCACTGGAGAAACTAAAACACACTGTGTGATGCAACATTTGTAGGCTGATGCAACACACAGTGCGGGAGAAATTCCCACAATACCTACTAAAGTACACATTAAAATGAGAGGAAATATCACGAAGGTACGTTAGCTTCAAGCATCCACACAAAAACTCAACGTCTTAATTCCTCATAAAGGTGGCCAATTTGACCCCTTTCATTTCGCAGAAGATTAATGGGATGCACCCAATAGCTTCGGGCACTTTCATGCTCCTGTGAAACATCAAGTGTGACCAAATGTCCATTATGATGGTCATGCAATAAAATACAAACAACATTGACAACATACTCCATAAATGTAGCCACTTAGCTCACAAATTCTTTTACGTCTAATGACATTGTGGACGATTTGCATCAGGGCGGCCATGTGGCGTCGCCGAACTTTGATGCGCCTTTGCACCACATGTTATCCCTACTGCTCCTGCTGGGATGGGCCTGCTGTACTGTCCGAACTCATTTCCAAAGAAGAATTCCCTCAGTAACCAGTGGTATCTCAAAAAGGGAAATTGCAGGTTTTGCCCAGGCTTTTTGTACGCCTGGGCCAGAAGTACAGCTCCTAGTGGGCTGGTTCTTGAAACACCGCTTAACGCCCCAAAATACGCCTGTTAACGCCTCAAAAAAACGCCTGAAAATACGTCTGTAAAACGCCTTGGAAACAAACTCATTTACGTGTGAAAAAACGATCCAAAATACGCCTCAACATGAAAACGCTCCGAAATACGCCTCGAAAACGCCACAAATTCAGAGGCTGTTTTTCAGAAAACAGCTACGTAATTTACGGATGTATTTGGTTAATCGTGTGAACTTACCCTAAGGGGTTAATCGGCCGGATCAGAGGCTAGCTCCTGTCCTGGCCTTGAAGCAGTAATAGCGTTAAGCTCAGTGCCGCACCTGCCATGAGGCCAGGTGAGCCGACAGCCTCAGGCGGCACCACCTACCCAAACTTGGGGGGCGGCATTTTCAGCCTGGGACGGACTGGACCGGGGGGAGGGGCCATGCAGACGCACATAGCAGACGTGCCGAACGTCTGAAACACTCCTCCTCCTCTCTGACGCTGTACACCGCACATGCAGCCAGAGAGGAGCAAGTCTGCAGGAGGAGCAGTGGAGCGACGAGCAGCACGAGGTAAGTTCCTGCCTTGCTGGGACTGGGACCCGTGACGTGAGTATACGGCAAGGGTGGGTCTGGGCATTTTACCGACAGCAAAGGGCTCTATGGGGCTGGAATAATCCACCCCATAGAGCCCTCACATCACTATAATGGAAGGATTAGTGTGGGTGGGGGAGGGTCTGAGCGTCTGACTGTCTGACTTACTGCAGAGGATTCTGCCCCCCCCCTTTAGAGCAGTCAGTCAGATGCTCAGACCCCCCTAACCTTTCAGTATAGTAACTAGTCAGGGCTCTATGATGGGGGGATAATTCCCCCCTATAGAGCCCTCTGCTGTCAGTAAAACGCCCAGACCCCCCCCCCCTCTTGCAGTATGCTCCTGGCAGGGGCAGGAAGCTGAGCGCAGTATAAGGGCTTTGTAGCTTTCCTGTGCTTAATTAGAGTGGGAAAGCTACAAGCGGGGCTGTGACTGGTGAGTCTCACAGTCACTCCCAGCGCACACTGCATGCGGCAGCTGCGGCAGCCAGTCTGACTGTGAGTCTCTGACCAGTCACCACCCACACGCAGCAGACAGACAGGATAGACTGATAACCCCTCAACTACTACAGTTTCACAGTCATTGACTATGACAGCTTCTATAGTGTAGTGGTCAGCTTGTGTGCCTTACATATGGAAGGTTGCTGGTTCAAATCCCAGCTGTGTTTTTTTTTTTGATTTTTTTTTTATATTAATATCTTACTTGTATTGGGCTTTGTTCACACTAGCATTAATATACATTTACCTCTCTTCCGTCAGAGGAAGAGAGGATCGATACGTTAAACGGAAAGCAACGGCTCCATTAGAATTACCATTGCTTTCAATGGTAATTCTTTTGTATCAGTTGCTTTCCGTTTGTCTCCGTTCGCTAGGTTTCCATTCTTTTGAACGGAAATAAAAGTTCTGCAGACTGCACTTTTGTTTCCTTTAAGAAAAACGGAAACTTAGCGAACGGAGACAAACGGAAAGCAACTGATACAAAAGAATTACCATTGAAAGCGTTGGCTTTCCGTTCTGGGGTTCCGTCGGAGGTAACCCCGAAACGGAATGTTAAACTGAAACCACAGCTTCCGTTTCCGTCACCATTAGCGCAGTCGACTGCGCTATTGATTCTGTCACAAAAACGGAAACCTGCCGGAATGATGACGAACGGAAACCATTAGCAATGTTTCCGTCACCATTGATTTCAATGGTGACTGAAACGGAAGCTGTGGTTTCAGTTTGACTTTCCTTTGCGGGGTTCACCCGACGGAAACCTCCCACGGAACCCCGGAAAGGAAAGCCAACGCTGATGTGAACAGGCCCTAATCCTTCCCCATAAACCTGCCCCCGCTAATTAAAAAAAATATATTATATAATGTATATAGCGCTGTATCCTGTATCCGTCAGGTCAGCGGGACTGACTGATTCAGTGTCAGCGAGTCCTGCAGGATCGAGCTGTTACTGATCACATCTAAGTTCATAACTTAGATGTGATTGGTAATAGGCGACGTAATGGATTCAGGTCTCAGCGCTATATACAGCTGCTCTGTATACAGGATACAAAGCAGCTGTATCTCAAAAAGTGCAAATCATTTTCAATAAAAAGTAATTAAAACTTGCACCAATCGCATTAATAGATATCTATATATATCATACTGACATTTCAGAAGTTTTCATCGGTGGGGGACCGAGCACTGAGGCCCCCACCGATCGCTAAAACGAAGCAGCAGAAGTGCTCGGGTGAGCGCTGTGCCGCTTCATTTATGATCGACTTTCAGCCGAGTGAGCGGTGTACGGACTCAGACTTTCTATTGAGCCCGTACACTGCTCCAAGGAAAGCCAAACAGAATTGAAGCCGCACACCGCTCACCCGAGCACTTCTGCTGCTTTGTTTTAGCGACTAGTGGGGGGTCTCAGTGTTCGGACCCCACTGATCAAAACTTCTGACATGTCAAAAGTTCTTTAAAAAGTTGTTACACTTTAAAGAGAACCTTTCACCTGCCCACAGATTTGCATTTGAGTGCAGCATGTAATGGGGAGGGCTGCACAAACTCTGGGGCACTTTATATATTTTTTCCTACCCTCTTTCCTTACTTAGATATCGGTGCTGTAATATTTGGTGCCTGATATTTAAATAACCCTATGAACTGCCAATGGGGCGGTAATTGGCAAGGGGACGTGTAACATCGCTGTGACACTGCCCAATCCGCTACGGACAATGTCAACAGCAAGAGCTGGAGAGAGGAGATCATGTGCGCACGCTCTCACTCTTCTGCTCTCGGCAGGCAAGTACAAGACTGTGATCTCAGGTGAGAGATCAGTCTTGTCGCCCTTGTCTGCCGAGAGCTAAAGAGTGAGAGCGTGCGTGTGCGCACAGCTCCGATGCCATGGAACAGAAGAAGAATTCACACTCTTCTTCTCCTCTTGTGTTCCTTAGTGGTGGCGGAGCTGCGCGTGCACGCGCTCTCTCTCCAGCTCTTGCTGTAACGCTGACTGTAGCTGATTGGACAGTGTCACAGCGATATTACACGCCCCCTTGCCAATTACCTCCCCATTGACAGTTCATGGGGTTATTTAAATATCGGGCGCCAAATATTACAGCACTGATATCTAAATAACGAAGGAGGCTAGGAAAAAAAATCTAAAGTGCCCCAGAATTTGTGCAGCCCTCCCCATTACATGCTGAACTCAGCTGCACATGTATGGGGAGGTGAAAGGTTCTCTTTAAAAGAAAGGTGTTATAATTTTTTTTTTATTATTTGATATGTATTATTTTATGGGCCTAATTTTCGAATTATTTTAATATGTTTCCGAAGGTAGCTATTTATTCATGTGTTTGTACGTCTGTGGGTGGGGGCAGCCAACTTTATTTTTATTTTTCATACTGCTAATTTTTGTTTTGCAGGTTCCGCTGGACCATTTGGACTACGTCGTAGATTCGTTGGACTACTTCGCTCATTTAAGCTTTATTTCTTTTTTTTTTTATAAAATGGTTAAAGTGGATTGTGTGGAAGAGTTGTCATTTCAATAAAATAAATTTATTTGTCTCTGTTTTTTAATACTTCATTACCGCCTTAGTAATGGCAGCTGTCTGATTGAGAGCGTCCATTACTAAGAAGGGGCTTAGTGTTAGCCAGTAATAAGGCTATCACTAACCCCTATTATTACCCCGGTACCCACCGCCACCAGGAGTACCGGGAAGAGCTGGGTACGATCCAGTCCCCGACCGTCTGAAGAGAAGGGCAGGTACTGGGGTGGCCGCAGGCTGGTAATATCAGGCTGGGAATGGCCAAAAACCATGGCCCTTCCCACCCTAGTAATGCTAGGCTGCTGCTGCTTTATTGTATCTGGCTGGTTATGAAAAATGGAGGGGATATCACATTTCTGATAGTGAAATTGAAACATTTAAAGGCAAGTTAAAGTGTATGTTCACAAATGCCAGAAGTCTAGCAAGCAAAATGGGGGAGCTGGAGGCCTTAATACTGGAAGAAGATATAGATATAGTTGGTGTTGCTGAAACATGGCTGGACTCTTCACATGACTGGGCTGTAAATCTACAGGGTTTTACACTGTTTCGGAAAGACAGGGCAAATAGGAAAGGTGGTGGTGTATGTCTGTATGTGAGAAGCGATATGAAGGTGAGTGTAAATGAGACATTAGAGGGTGAATACTGTGAGGAGGTTGAAACCTTGTGGGTGGAATTACAAAGGGAAGTAAACACTGAAAAAATTACTTTTGGTGTAATCTATAGACCCCCCAATATAACTGAGGAGATGGAAGGTCAAATATATAAACAGATGGAGCGGGCTGCACAGGCGGGTACTGTTGTGATAATGGGAGATTTTAATTTCCGGGATATTAATTGGTGTCATGGTTCGGCTTCAACTGCAAAGGGGAGACATTTCCTCAACCTGTTGCAGGAAAATTTTATGGGCCAGTTTGTGGAAGACCCGACTAGAGGTGAAGCTCTGTTGGATCTGGTCATTTCTAATAATGCAGATCTTGTTGGGAATGTCAATGTTCGTGAAAACCTCGGTAACAGTGATCATAATATAGTTACATTTTACCTATACTGTAAAAAACAAACGCAGGCTGGGAGGGCAAAAACATTTAATTTTAAGAAAGCCAATTTCCCCAGGATGAGGGCTGCAATTCAGGATATAGACTGGGAAGAACTAATGTCAAATAATGGAACAAATGATAAATGGGAGATTTTCAAATCTACTTTGAGTTATTATAGTGCAAAATTTATTCCTACAGGTAATAAGTATAAACGACTCAAATTAAACCCCACATGGCTTACACCTTCTGTGAAAGGGGCAATACATGACAAAAAAAGGGCATTTAAAAAATACAAATCTGAGGGTACAGCTGTAGCCTTTGTAAAATATAAAGAGCTTAATAAAATCTGTAAAAATGTAATAAAATTAGCAAAAATACAAAATGAAAGGCAGGTGGCCAAGGATAGTAAAACAAATCCCAAAAAATTCTTCAAGCATATAAATGCAAAAAAGCCAAGGTCTGAACATGTAGGACCCCTAGATAATGGTAATGGGGAGTTGATCACAGGGGATCAAGAGAAGGCAGAGTTACTAAATGGGTTCTTTAGCTCTGTATATACAACAGAAGAAAGAGCAGCTGATGTAGCCGGTGCCAGTGCTGTTAATATATCAGTTGATATACTGAATTGGATGAATGTAGAGATGGTCCAAGCTAAATTAAATAAAATAAATGTGCACAAGGCTCCGGGACCAGATGGGTTACACCCTAGAATTCTTAAAGAGCTTAGTTCAGTTATTTCTGTCCCCCTTTTCATAATATTCAGAGAATCTCTAGTGACTGGTATAGTGGCAAGGGACTGGCGCAGGGCAAATGTGGTGCCTATTTTCAAAATGGGCTCTAGGTCTTCCCCGGGTAATTATAGACCAGTAAGCTTAACATCCATCGTGGGGAAAATGTTTGAGGGGCTATTGAGGGACTATATACAGGATTATGTGACAATAAATAGCATTATAAGTGACAGCCAGCATGGTTTTACTAAGGACAGAAGTTGTCAAACTAACCTAATCTGTTTTTATGAAGAGGTAAGCAGAAGTCTAGACAGAGGGGCCGCTGTGGATTTAGTGTTTTTGGACTTTGCAAAGGCATTTGACACTGTCCCCCATAGACGCCTAATGGGTAAATTACGGACTATAGGTTTAGAAAATATAGTTTGTAATTGGATTGAGAATTGGCTCAAGGACCGTATCCAGAGAGTTGTGGTCAATGATTCCTTCTCTGAATGGTCACCGGTTATAAGTGGTGTACCCCAGGGTTCAGTGCTGGGACCACTATTATTCAACTTATTTATTAATGATATAGAGGATGGGATTAATAGCACTATTTCTATTTTTGCAGATGACACCAAGCTATGTAATATAGTTCAGACTATGGAAGATGTTTGTGAATTGCAGGCAGATTTAAACAAACTAAGTGTTTGGGCGTCCACTTGGCAAATGAAGTTTAATGTAGATAAATGTAAAGTTATGCATCTGGGTACCAACAACCTGCATGCATCATATGTCCTAGGGGGAGCTACACTGGCGGATTCACTTGTTGAGAAGGATCTGGGTGTTCTTGTAAATCATAAACTCAATAACAGCATGCAGTGTCAATCAGCTGCTTCAAAGGCCAGCAAGATATTGTCGTGTATTAAAAGAGGCATGGACTCGCGGGACAGAGATGTAATATTGCCACTTTACAAAGCATTAGTGAGGCCCCATCTAGAATATGCAGTTCAGTTCTGGGCTCCAGTTCATAGAAAGGATGCCCTGGAGTTGGAAAAAATACAAAGAAGAGCAACGAAGCTAATAAGGGGCATGGAGAATCTAAGTTATGAGGAAAGATTAAAAGAACTAAACATATTTAGCCTTGAGAAAAGACGACTAAGGGGGGACATGATTAACTTATATAAATATATGAATGGCGCATACAAAAAATATGGTGAAATCCTGTTCAATGTAAAACCCCCTCAAAAAACAAGGGGGCACTCCCTCCGTCTGGAGAAAAAAAGGTTCAACCTGCAGAGGCGACAAGCCTTCTTTACTGTGAGAACTGTGAATCTATGGAATAGCCTACCGCAGGAGCTGGTCACAGCAGGGACAGTAGATGGCTTTAAAAAAGGCTTAGATAATTTCCTAGAACAAAAAAATATTAACTGCTATGTGTAGAAATTTTTTACTTCCCCTTTCCCATCCCTTGGTTGAACTTGATGGACATGTGTCTTTTTTCAACCGTACAAACTATGTAACTATGTAACTATGTAACTATGTAATTTTTTTTCTATTATTTATTTTTTTAAAAGACGTGGGGTTCCCGCTATTTTTCACAACCAGCCAGATACAATAAAGCAGCTGCAGCCTAGCATCACCAGCGTGGGAAGGGCCACGTTTTTTTATCCTTTCCCAGCCTGGTAACACCAGCCTGTGGCCGCCCTGCTGCCTTACCGTCGCTTCAGATGGTCGGGTACTGGATCGTACTCCCCTCGCGGCAGTGAGAACCGGGGTAATAATAGGGGTTAGTGATAGCCTTTTTACTGGCTAACACTAAGCCCCTTCTTAGTAATGGACGCTCTCAATCAGACAGCAGCCATTACTAAGGCCATAATAAAGTATTTAAAAAAACAGACATAAGAAAAACTTTTATTGAAATCTAAACTCCCCCATGCAACCCTCTTTCACCATTTTATTTATTTTTAAAAAAGTAGATCATCGGAGTAGTCCAATGAATCTACGACGTAGTCCAAACGCTCCAGCGGAACCTAACAAAAAAAAGCAGTATAAAAATTTAAAAAACTTAAATTTTCCACAATAGTCACTCGATATAACTATACTGTAATCACTTATATGGTCTGCAGATATCTTGTGTATAACTGGCATCTACCTCTATAAGGTCACTATATGGTGGTAATATTGGTCTATATATAGTGTGATTTATTCACTAGCAGTATGGTGGGTTTTTTCTGACACTATGTTGTAGTAATATGTGATCATGGTTTGGTAGTTTTATTCAGTAACCGTATGGGGGTATTATTCAGTAACAGTATGGGGGTATTATTCAGTAACAGTATGGAGGTATTATTCAGTAACAGTATAAATATATTATTCAGTAACAGTATGGGGGTATTATTCAGTAATTGTATGGCGGTATTATTCAGTAACAGTATGAGGGTATTATTCAGTAACAGTATGGGGGTATTATTCAGTCACTGTATGGGGGTATTATTCAGTAACAGTATGGTGGTATTATTCAGTAACAGTATGGGGGTATTATTCAGTAACAGTATGAGGGTATTATTCATTAACAGTATGGAGATATTATTCAGTAACAGTATGGGGGTATTATTCAGTAACAGTATGGGGTATTATTCAGCAACAGTATGGGGTATTATTCAGTAACAGTATGGGGTATTATTGGTAATGTTGGTCTTACAATCTATGTACATTACTGTGGTGGGGGCTGTGGGGAAGTGTGAGTGTGGCAGCAGATGATCAGGCTAAGAGACAGTCTGCAGAGTGGCATGTGATGTCCTTTGACATGTAGGTGAGACTTACGTGTGAGATGTGGGCCCATAACTTGTGCACAGCCCAGGGCCTAAGATCATATTAATCCACCACTGGCTTCAAGTCAGCACAGGCAGACCACTACAATACAGCAGGTAGAGCAAAGAAACCAGCCCAGGACATGCCGCTTCAAAACAGCGCTAAGCGCGACCCGTCCTGGACTGGCCTGAATGTAATTGCAGAGAGTGACGCCGCAAATTAGACTGGCTGCCGAGGAGAGATAGGGGGCAGTGCAGTGCAGACTGTACTATTTGCACTGCACTGATTGGCAGTAAGAATAATTCTTTAAATATTTTCCATACTTCAAACAGCACTTTAAGGCTATGTTCACACTGAGTTTTTTGCAGGACGAAAATTCTGCCTCAAAATTCTGTTTGGGATTTTGAGGCAGATTTTGTCCTTCCTGCACGTCGTTTGCCGCGATTTTCACCGCGTTTTTCGCTCGCGGACATTGAGTGCTACGGGAAAAAAACTCAGCGAAATACCCTTTCTCTGCCTCCCATTGATGTCAATAGGAGGTCAGAGGCGTAAATGCGCGAAGATAGGGCATGTCCCTTCTTTCTCGGGAGGCATTTTCGGCCGGTTTTTGACGAGTTTTGCGGAGCGGTTTCCACGCCCAAAAACTCGTCAAAATACTCTGTGTAAACAGGGCCTAACAAATAAACATCAAATGTTTTCCTATTTAAAAAATGTATATATTGCGTGTTTGATGTGTAAAGCTAGGAATGAGAAAACTCAGATAGATTTTTTTTGGGGGGGCACCTTTTTATAGTTCGCCTCAGGTGGCAGACGGGCTAGGTTCACCCCTGGTTAAGCTATCACTGCTTTAAAACTGTGTCTGCAGACACGTCTGCCGACACAGTACCCTGTTAATGCTGTGACATAATAATTCGTCAGTTTGCGTTAACAGGACAACTGCTGTGACGGACTATTACGTCACTTAGAGTTAAGGGGTTAACTTTATTCTGCGGACCAGTACAATTCTGGTGATACCAGAAATTGTGGCATTGTTTTTCATGTTTTGT
Organism: Rhinoderma darwinii; assembly: GCF_050947455.1. Taxonomy (NCBI): domain Eukaryota; kingdom Metazoa; phylum Chordata; class Amphibia; order Anura; family Rhinodermatidae; genus Rhinoderma; species Rhinoderma darwinii. The sequence continues at coordinate 184,347,093 of NC_134691.1, forward strand.
TGTTTTTTACGTCGTTCATCACGTGGAATAAATAACATAATATTTTTATAGTTCCGGCCATTACGGTTGCGGCTGTACCAAATATGCATGGTTTATTTATTTTTTTCAATAATAAAGGACCTGATAAGGGAAAAAGGGTGATAGTGTTTTATTTTATTACTTGAAACTTCTATTATATTTTTTACAACTTTTTTTTTCACTTTTTATTACATATTTTTTTAGTCCCATCCGGGGACTTGAAGATCCAACTGGCAGATTTTTTTCTCTATGTAGTGCAATGTATTAGATCTGTCATTCACTGACAGCAGGCCAATTAGGCTTCACCTCCGTGCGGGACCTAATCTGCTTCCGTAAGAAATCGTCGGCCACGGATATTTATACTTCACCATTATTTGGTTGAGACCCCGGTAGTCAATACAAGGACGCAGGGAGCCATCCTTTTTCTTGACGAAGAAGAACCCAGGCTCCTGACGGGGAGGAAGACTTCCGTATGAAGCCCCTCCCCAAGTTCTCCTTAACATAGGTGGACATAGACAGAGTCTCTGGAAAGGAGAGAGGATATATCCTACGACGGGGAAGGGATGCACCAGGGATCAGCTCGATAGGACAGTCATATGCCCGGTGTAGGGGCAGTTTCTTCGTCTGCCTTTTGCATGAAGACGTCCGAAAATACAGCATAATGACCAGGCAATCCTGCCAATGATCGAGGCAGAGAAGGCTGGACCGAACTAATCTGCACCAGGCATCGTCTGTGACACTCGGGGCCTCACTGGAGAACCTCTCCAGAGTTCCAGTCCAGGGCTGGGGCATATAGTCGGAGCCAAGGCAGACCCAGCAGCACAGGGTTAACGGCCTTGGACAGGACATAGAATGATAGAAGTTTGGAGTGAAGAGGCCCTACTTGGAGCCTCAGCGGCTTGGTCACAGCTATAACTGGGTCTGGCAGAGGTAGTCCATTTACTGATGCAACCATCAATGGTCTCTCCAGAGGGGTAGTAGGTAATTAGAGAAGGTCCACCAGGTCCCTACAAATGAAATTAGCAGCGGATCCAGAGTCCAGATACGCAGAGACCTGATGCGTTTTCTCACCGGATACTATGGTCACGGGTATGGACAACTTAGATGGGAGTCCTTCTTTACCCAAGGTTGTCGCTCCTACCAACCCTAGGATTTGGGGCTTTTGGGGACACAGACGCACAAGATGTCCTCCGAGGCCGCAATAAAGACAGCGTCCCGAAGTGCGTTGTCTCTCCTGGGTAGATAGCTTACATTAGTCCATCCTCACAGACTCCTGAGGAGGATCGGCATCTGAGGACGGCGGGGGTTGCTGCAAGGTAGAGGCCAGACTAGGAAGGCCTCCCTCCCGACGAACCTCTTGGAGCCGTTCTCGGAGCCTCTATCAATCCGGGCAGCCAGGAGGATGAGGTCATCCAGGGTAGATGGCAGGTCTCGAGCGGCAAGTTCGTCTTTAATCTTAGGAGACAGTCCATGCCAGAATGTAGCCACCAGGGCCTTATTGTTTCACAACAGTTCTCCCGCCAGGGTGCGGAAGTGGATGGCGTACTCGCCCAGAGAGATGTCTCCTTGGCGTAGGTTCAGCAAGGAAGCCGCAGCAGAGGAGACTCGTCCAGCCTCCTCAAACACCGTGCAAAATGTCCGGAGGAACCCCTGGAAGTCACAGGTCTCTGGTCGTCGTCTGTCCTAGATAGGGTTCACCGATGGAAGGGCCTTGCCTGTAAGAAGATAGATGATGTAAGTGACCCTTGCGCCATCAGACGAAAATGCCCTTGACTACAGGCTGAAGTGGATCTGGCACTGATTCAAAAATCCACGACAGGAACTTGCGTCTCCATCATAGCGGTCAGAAAGTGGCAAAGAAACACGTGGGTCAATACTGCCAAAAGGTGTAGTCTGAGGAACAGTACTGCCAGGAGGTTTAGTAGGAGAAATGACAGCTCGTGCCTCCTGCCGACGTGCAAGAAGTCCTGGAGGAGTTGGTCCTGTCGAGACCAGAGGTCTAGCATATCCGCCTGCATCTCTTGTGACGTCGTCATGGTCTTGGATTAACCAGCGGGGTCTATGGCTTGAGCGTACTGTCACGTAGGCGGTATGGCAGCTGGCCAACAGGGCGCAGGTCAGAGTCTATAGTTCATATAGGGTACCTGTGGCAGCTCGGACAGTAGCAAGGCAGGCTTGGCTGGGACTAGGCTGCAGGTAGACGTCAGGCGTGGAGTAGCAGGACAGGCATGGTATACAGCACAGCAACAGCTCAACACGGCACTAGATCAGTATACAGGTTGCAGGATACAGGAACAGGGAACACTGGAAGCAGGAAACCCTAGGGGACCATTTGCAAGACAAACTTAGGATATGACAACGCTCAGGCGTGGGAGGAAGGGGCTGAGACCTTCTTATAGCCCAGGGTGCTCAGGGAGCAATCAGCACAATCACCCACATGCAGGGCCGCCATCAGGGGGGTATTAGGGGTAGTGGTGTGAGGGGCCCGGCCAAACCTAATTGAAAGGGGGGCCCGGCAACTGCCGCGACATTCTTTTGGTAGGAAAAAACGGGCCCCTGCAATGGGGCCCGTTTTTTTCACTAAAAGAATGTCGTGAGCTGCTGCTGCTGCTGCGAGCCCCCTCCCCTCGTCATGGGGGGCCGTCAAACCGTCCGCGCGCGCGCACCCGATCGCGCGCCCAAGGAAACTCCCGAGCGCGCACCGACGAACGCCCGCACCCGCGATCGGCCGCGCGCGCAGCCGCGGACACACATGGACAAAACTTACCTGGAGCCTGGCTGGAGGTGAAGGACTGGACGTCTGGACCGAAGACCTCGCCTGGAAGACATCGCCGGAAGAGGACTGGAGTGGGAGCAGCAGCTCTTCTGACACAGTGAGTAAATTATCTCAAAGTGCTGTTTCTGTATGGCCCTGTTCACACAGTATTTTGCAGGCAAAAAAAAATCTGCCTCAAAATTCTTTAAGATTTTGACCTGCCCACACTATCTTGCCGCGTTTTTTTGCTGCGTTTTTTGCCCGCGGCGATTGAGGACAGCAGACAAAAAACGCAGCGAAAAATGCATTTTCTGCCTCCCATTGATTTCGATGGGAGGTCAGAGGCAGAACCGCGGCAAGAAAGGACGTGCTGCTTTTTCTTTTTTCCGCGACTGGCTCAAATTGATTTCAGATTAAATCAATGGGAGGCGGTTTTGGAAGTTGTTTGGTGCTGATTCTGACGCTGTTAGGGATCTGCCAGGTACTTCATCTAGCTACACTCCTTGGATTAATCAATCCACACCTGAGGCCAGACCTGTTCGACTGACACCTTCTCCCACCAACCAGGGTGGCAGGCTCAGGAGTGGGAGAGCCTATCGCGGCCTGGTCTCTCGGAGTTAGCTCCGCCCCCTGCCCTTTATTACCTGCCCTGTGCTCTCCCTCAGTGCTTGTAATTCTTTTGGATTCCTGGCCCCACTGCTGCTTGCTCCAGCCTGCTTCTGCCGTGCTTCTGCCTTGCTGCAGTTCTGCTTGACCTGCTTTGCTTGCCCTGGCTTGCTTCTGTCTCCGTGCCCGCTTGGGTGTACTCACTTCGTCCTGGTCCTGACTGTTCGTTCGCCGCCCCGTTTCCTCGTGGCGTTCCGTGGCTACTGCCCCTTCCCTTGCGTGTTCCCTGTTTGTCTTCCTGTGCACTTAGCCAGCGTAGGGACCGCCGCCCAGTTGTACCTCGTCGCCTAGGGCGGGTCGTTGCAAGTAGGCAGGGACAGGGCGGTGGGTAGATTAGGGCTCACTTTCCCTTCACCTCCTTCCTGCCGTTACATAATTACAAGCCCTTACCTAGTCTACCATTTCTCCTACGCTGACGCTATCATGGACCCCCTTGAGACCCTGACCCAGCAGATGCAGGGCCTCTCCCTACAGGTCCAGGCCCTGGCCCAAAGGGTCAATCAGGGTGACGCTGCTTTAGTAGTACCCCTCACCTCACCTCTAGAACTCGACCTCAAGCTACCTGACCGGTTTTCAGGGGACCGTAAGACGTTTCTCTCCTTCCGGGAGAGTTGCAGACTGTATTTCCGCCTAAAGCCCCACTCCTCAGGTTCCGAGAACCAGCGGGTGGGTATCATCATATCCCGACTCCAGGAAGGGCCCCAAGAGTGGGCCTTCTCCTTGGCTCCTGACGCCCCTGAACTTTCCTCTGTTGATCGTTTTTTCTCTGCCCTCGGACTCATTTACGACGAGACTGACAGGACTGCTTTAGCCGAGAGTCAGCTGGTGACCTTACGTCAGGGTAGAAGACCGGTTGAGGAATACTGTTCTGATTTTAGGAAGTGGTGCGTAGCTTCTCAGTGGAACGATCCGGCCCTAAGGTGCCAGTTTAGGTTAGGATTATCTGACGCCCTGAAGGATCTGCTGGTTAGCTACCCCTCGCCTGACTCCCTTGACCAGGTTATGGCCCTAGCAGTACGACTTGACCGACGTCTCAGGGAACGTCAGCTAGAACGCTTCAGTGTGCTCCCCTCTGACTTTTCTGCGATTCCCCCCGAGGTCCCGTCTCCTCGCCCCTCCACGGAGGACTCGGAGGTACCTATGCAACTCGGGGCCTCCATGTCCCCTCGACAACGTAGGGAGTTTCGCAGAATGAATGGTCTCTGCTTCTACTGTGGGGACGACAAGCATCTACTGAACACCTGTCCCAGGCGCAAGAATAAGAAGCCGGAAAACTTCCGCGCCTAAGTGATCATCGGGGAGGTCACTTGGGCGCACAGGTATTTCCCGTTAATGTGAAACGCAATAAAATTTTGCTTCCCTTTCAGGTCTCGTTTGCTGGCCGGTCTGCCACGGGCAGTGCTTTCGTGGATTCTGGCTCATCTGCTAATATCATGTCTGTGGAATTTGCTATGTCTCTAAAGATGCCTTGTATTGATTTACCTTATCCTATCCCTGTAGTAGGAATCGACTCGACACCCCTTGCTAATGGTTATTTTACTCAGCATACTCCTGTTTTTGAACTCCTGGTTGGCTCCATGCATTTGGAGCAGTGCTCTGTACTGGTGATGCAGGGATTATCGTCTGATCTGGTTTTAGGCCTTCCCTGGTTGCAGTTGCATAATCCCACATTTGATTGGAATACTGGGGATCTCACCAAATGGGGTAATGAATGTCTTATGTCATGTCTTTCTGTTAACTCTATTTCTCCCCGGGAGGAGGTAAACACACTTCCTGAGTTTGTTCAGGACTTCGCCGATGTGTTTTCTAAGGAGGCCTCCGAGGTGTTGCCCCCCCATAGAGATTACGATTGCGCTATCGATTTGGTGCCTGGTGCCAAGCTTCCTAAGGGTAGGATATTTAATCTTTCATGTCCTGAACGTGAAGCCATGAGGGTGTATATCCAAGAATGCCTGGCCAAGGGTTTCATTCGCCCCTCGACTTCTCCTGTAGGTGCTGGCTTCTTCTTCGTGGGGAAGAAGGATGGTGGTCTTAGGCCGTGCATTGATTATCGTAACCTGAATAAGGTCACCGTAAGGAACCAGTACCCACTTCCTTTGATTCCGGATCTTTTTAATCAGGTTCAGGGAGCCCAATGGTTTTCTAAGTTCGATCTACGGGGGGCATATAACCTTATCCGCATCAAAGAGGGGGATGAGTGGAAAACTGCGTTCAACACACCCGAGGGTCATTTCGAATACCTGGTCATGCCCTTTGGGTTGTGTAATGCCCCTGCTGTCTTCCAGAATTTTATTAATGAAATCCTGAGAGAGTACCTGGGTAATTTTCTTGTTGTGTACCTTGATGACATACTGGTGTTTTCCAAGGACTGGTCCTCCCACGTGGAGCATGTCAGGAAGGTGCTCCAGGTCCTTCGGGAGAATAATCTGTTTGCTAAGACTGAAAAATGTGTCTTTGGGGTACAGGAGATACCATTTTTAGGGCAAATCCTCACTCCTCATGAATTCCGCATGGACCCTGCCAAGGTTCAAGCTGTGGCGGAATGGGTCCAACCTGCCTCCCTTAAGGCGTTACAGTGTTTTTTAGGGTTCGCCAACTATTACAGGAGATTTATTGCCAACTTCTCGGTCGTCGCTAAGCCTCTTACGGACCTTACCCGCAAGGGTGCCGATGTCCTCCATTGGCCCCCTGAGGCCGTCCAGGCCTTTGAGACTCTCAAGGAGTGCTTTATCTCGGCCCCCGTGCTGATTCAGCCCAACCAAGAGGAGCCATTTATTGTGGAGGTTGACGCTTCCGAGGTGGGAGTGGGGGCCGTCCTGTCCCAGGGTACCAGCTCCCTCACCCATCTCCGCCCCTGTGCTTACTTCTCTAGGAAGTTTTCGCCCACGGAGAGTAACTATGATATTGGCAACCGCGAACTTCTTGCCATTAAATGGGCTTTTGAGGAGTGGCGGCACTTCCTGGAGGGGGCCAGACACCAGGTAACGGTCCTTACTGATCACAAGAATCTGGTTTTCCTAGAATCGGCCCGGAGGCTTAATCCTAGACAAGCTCGGTGGGCACTATTCTTTACCAGATTTAATTTCTTGGTTACCTATAGGGCTGGGTCCAAGAATATTAAGGCTGACGCTCTGTCACGTAGTTTCATGGCCAATCCTCCTTCCGAGAAGGATCCCGCTTGTATTTTACCCCCTGGTATAATCGTCTCTGCCACGGATTCTGATTTAGCTTCTGATATCGCGGCTGATCAGGGTGCAGCTCCCGGGAACGTCCCTGGGGACAAACTGTTTGTTCCCCTGCAATACCGGCTGAGGGTACTCAGGGAAAACCATGACTCCGCTCTATCCGGTCATCCTGGCATCTTGGGCACCAAACACCTCATTACCAGAAACTATTGGTGGCCTGGGTTGCCTAAAGATGTTAGGGCTTACGTCGCCGCTTGTGAGGTTTGCGCTAGGTCCAAAACCCCTAGGTCCCGACCTGCGGGCCTACTACATTCCTTGCCCATTCCCCAGAGACCTTGGACCCATATCTCCATGGATTTTATCACCGATTTGCCTCCATCTCAGGGCAAGTCGGTGGTGTGGGTGGTAGTCGACCGCTTCAGCAAGATGTGCCACTTTGTGCCCCTTAAGAAGCTACCTAACGCCAAGACGTTAGCTTCTTTGTTTGTGAAACACATCCTGCGTCTCCATGGGGCCCCAGTCAATATCGTTTCTGACAGAGGGGTACAATTTGTTTCCTTATTTTGGAGAGCTTTTTGTAAAAAGTTGGAGATTGATCTGTCCTTCTCCTCCGCCTTCCATCCCGAAACCAATGGCCAAACGGAAAGGACCAACCAATCCCTGGAACAATATTTAAGGTGTTTCATCTCTGACTGTCAATTCGATTGGGTCTCATTCCTTCCCCTTGCTGAATTTTCCCTGAATAACCGGGTCAGTAACTCGTCAGGGGTCTCCCCGTTTTTCTGTAATTTCGGGTTTAACCCTAGGTTCTCCTCCGTCTCCCCTGGTTGTTCCAATAATCCTGAGGTAGAGGAGGTTCATCGGGAACTGTGCACTGTCTGGGCCCAGGTTCAGAAGAACCTAGAGGCGTCCCAGAGCGCACAAAAGATTCAGGCGGATAGTAGACGTTCTGCTAACCCCCGGTTTGTCGTCGGGGATTTGGTCTGGTTGTCGTCCAGGAACTTGCGCCTTAAGGTCCCGTCCAGGAAGTTTGCTCCCCGATTTATTGGACCTTATAAGATCATTGAAGTCCTCAACCCTGTATCCTTCCGTCTGGAGCTCCCCCCATCCTTTCGCATACATGACGTCTTCCATGCCTCCCTTCTTAAACGCTGCTCCCCGTCCTGGTCCCCCTCGAGGATACCTCCTGTTCCCGTTCTCACCCCTGAGGGGGTGGAATTCGAGGTGGCCAAGATTATGGACAGTAGGATGGTCCAGGGCTCCCTCCAGTACCTGGTCCATTGGAGAGGATACGGGCCGGAGGAGAGGACTTGGGTACCTGCCCGTGATGTTCACGCTGGGGTATTGATCAGGAGGTTCCACCTCCTCTTCCCCACTAAACCGGGTCCCCTTAGTAAGGGTCCGGTGGCCCCTCATAAAAGGGGGAGTACTGTTAGGGATCTGCCAGGTACTTCATCTAGCTACACTCCTGGGATTAATCAATCCACACCTGAGGCCAGACCTGTTCGACTGACACCTTCTCCCACCAACCAGGGTGGCAGGCTCAGGAGTGGGAGAGCCTATCGCGGCCTGGTCTCTCGGAGTTAGCTCCGCCCCCTGCCCTTTATTACCTGCCCTGTGCTCTCCCTCAGTGCTTGTAATTCTTTTGGATTCCTGGCCCCACTGCTGCTTGCTCCAGCCTGCTTCTGCCGTGCTTCTGCCTTGCTGCAGTTCTGCTTGACCTGCTTTGCTTGCCCTGGCTTGCTTCTGTCTCCGTGCCCGCTCGGGTGTACTCACTTCGTCCTGGTCCTGACTGTTCGTTCGCCGCCCCGTTTCCTCGTGGCGTTCCGTGGCTACTGCCCCTTCCCTTGCGTGTTCCCTGTTTGTCTTCCTGTGCACTTAGCCAGCGTAGGGACCACCGCCCAGTTGTACCTCGTCGCCTAGGGCGGGTCGTTGCAAGTAGGCAGGGACAGGGCGGTGGGTAGATTAGGGCTCACTTTCCCTTCACCTCCTTCCTGCCGTTACAGACGCAGTGTCCGAGTCAATATCAAGGCCCAAAAACTCTGTGAACTGGGCCTTATTGTTAGGGCTTATTCAGACGAACGTGTAATACATCCGTGCAACGTGCGTGATTTTCACGCGCCTCGCACGGACCTATGTTACTCTATGGGGCCGTGCAGACTGTCAGTGATTTTCACGCGCCTCGCACGGACCTCTGTTACTCTATGGGGCCGTTCAGACTGTCAGTGATTTTCACGCAGCGTGTGTCCGTGTGTCCGCTGCGTAAAACTCACGACATGTCCGATATTTGTGCATTGTTCGCGCATCACGCACCCATTGAAGTCAATGGGTGCGTGAAAATCCCGCCCAGCACTTTCGCAGCCGTATAAACTATGAATGAAAACAGAAAAGCACCACGTGCTACAAACATACAAACAGAGTGTCATAATGATGGCGGCTGCGCGAAAATCACGCAGCCGCGCATCATACGCTGCTGACACACGGAGCTGTTATGGACCTTTTGCATGCGCAAAACGCCACGTTTTTTGCGCGTGCAAAAAGCACACGCTTGTGTAAATCCGGCCTTAGGGTAGGAACACACTAGGCATCAACACTGCAGATTTTATGCAACACATTTTATTGTGGAGAATCCGCAGCGTATTACAATCTCATCCACACGCTGCAAAAGAAATGGACCTGCAGTGTGGCTTTTGGCTTTTTAAGCCGCAGCGATTCAATGTATTCTGTGGAATCGCTGCTCCTCTGTTGCGGAAATGCTGCGGTTCTGCCGCAAAAATCACACATGAGAAAAAAAAAAGGTACTTTTTTAAATTGATAAAGTTTAGACTTACCCCGGCCGTAGTCCTGGTGACGCGATCCTCTATTCTTAGCGCAGCTCGGCCTCCTGTCATGACGTTTCATCCCATGTGACTGCTGCAGGTCACATGGTCTACAGCGTCATCCCAGGAGGCGGGGCTACGTTCAGAAGAGAGAGATGCGTCACCTAAACTACGGCCGGGGCAAGTCGAAACTTTTTTTTCCCTGCAGGATTCCCGCAGCGGACACGCCTCACCAAACCTGCGCCACTATTTGGTGCGGTTTTGCTGGCGGAATTCCCTGCGGCTACCGGGGCGGATAAGCGGTGTAGTTTTACTCAGCATATCCGCCTAGTGTGTCCCTTATGATGTCGCTCCTGGAGCTGCTGCCGGTCTCTAAATAGGCAGTTGGTCCAGTAGAATTTGGAATTATTTTCTTTTGTGAACCAGCTTAAAAAAATACAAAACTTTTGTGTTAGGGCCTGTTCACATCACTGTTCGCTTCCGCTCCGGGGTTCCGTCTGAGGTTTCCGTCGGGTGAACCCCGCAACGGAAAGTGAAAGTGACAGCACAGCTTCCGTTTCAGTCACCATTGATCTCAATGGTGACGGAAATATCGCTAATGGTTTCCGTTCGTCACCATTCCGGCTGGTTTTCGGACGGAATCAATAGCGCAGTCGTGATGGAAACGGAAGCTGTGCTGTCACTTTCACTTTCCGTTGCGGGGTTCACCCGACAGAAACCTCAGACGGAACCCCGGAGCGGAAGTGAACGGTTATGTGAACAGGCACTAACACAAGTTTTGTATTTTTTTAAGCTGGTTCACAAAAAAAAATAATTCCAAATTCTACTGAACCAACTGCCTATTTAGAGACCGGCAGCAGCTCCAGGAGCGACATCATAAGGAACACACTAGGCGGATATGCTGAGTAAAACTACACAGCTTATCCGCCCCGGTAGCCGCAGGGAATTCCGCCAGCAAAACCGCACCAAATAGTGGCGCAGGTTTCGTGAGGCGTGTCCGCTGCGGGAATCCTGCAGGGAAAAAAAGTTTAGACTTGCCCCGGCCGTAGTTTAGGTGACGCATCTCTCTCTTCTGAACGTAGCCCCGCCTCCTGGGATGACGCTGTAGACCATGTGACCGCTGCAGCAGTCACATGGGATGAAACGTCATGACAGGAGGCGGGGCTGCGCTAAGAATAGAGGATCGCGTCACCAGGACTACGGCCGGGGTAAGTCTAAACTTTTTTATAAATTTAAAAAAGTGCCTTTTTTTTTTTTTTCTCATGTGTGATTTTTGCGGCAGAACCGCAGCATTTCCGCAACAGAGGAGCGGCGATTCCACAGAATACATTGACATGCTGCGGCTTAAAAAGCCAAAAGCCGCAGCATGTAAATTTTTTTTTCAGCGTGCGGATGAGATTTGTTTAAACCTCATCCACTCTGCTGCGACTGTGATACGCTGCGGATTTTCCACAATAAAATGTGTTGCATAAAATCCGCAGCGTTCATGCCTAGTGTGTTCCTACCCTAAGGCCAGATTCACACAAGCGTGTGCTTTTTGCGCGCGCAAAAACGTGGCGTTTTGCGCTTGCAAAAGGTCCATAACAGCTCCATGTGTCAGACGCGTATGATGCGCGGCTGAGTGATTTTCGCGCAGCCGCCATCATTATGACACTCTGTTTGTATGTTTGTAGCACGTGGTGCTTTTCTGTTTTCATTCATAGTTTATACTGCTGCGAAAGTGCTGGGCGGGATTTTCACGCACCCATTGACTTCAATGGGTGCGTGATGCACGAACAATGCACAAATATCGGACATGTTGTGAGTTTTACGCAGCGGACACACGGACACACGCTGCGTGAAAATCACTGACAGTCTGAACGGCCCCATAGAGTAACATAGGTCCGTGCGAGGCGCGTGAAAATCACTGACAGTCTGCACGACCCCATAGAGTAACAGGTCCGTGCGAGGCGCGTGAAAATCACACACGTTGCACGGATGTATTACACGATCGTCTGAATAAGCCCTAACAATAAGGCCCAGTTCACAGAGTTTTTGGGCCTTGATATTGACTCGGACACTGCGTCAGAATCAGCACCAAACAACTTCCAAAACCGCCTCCCATTGATTTAATCTGAAATCAATGGGAGCCAGTCGCGGAAAAAAGAAAAAGCAGCACGTCCTTTCTTGCCGCGGTTCCGCCTCTGACCTCCCATCGAAATCAATGGGAGGCAGAAAATGCATTTTTCGCTGCGTTTTCTGTCTGCTGTCCTCAATCGCCGCAGGCAAAAAACGCGGCAAGATAGTGTGGGCAGGTCAAAATCTGCCTCAAAATTCGGTGCGCGGTTCGAGGCGGTCGCCGGTGCGCATGCGCGGGAGTTTGCGGGTGCGCGCGATCGGTCGCACGGGCGGCGGTGTTTGACGGCCCCCATGCTACCCAGGGCCGCCATCAGGGGGGGGTATTAGGGGTACTAATGTGAGAGGCCTGGCCAAACCTAATTAAAAGGGGGGCCCGCAGCTCATGACATTCTTTTGGTGAAAAAAACGGGCCCCATTGCAGGGGCCTGTTTTTTTTTCTACCAAAGGCAAGTCGCGGCAGTTTGCCGGGCCCCCCTTTCAATTAGGTTTGGCCGGGCCTCTCACATCAGTACCCCTAATACCCCCCCTGATGGCGGCCCTGGGTACCATGATATAGTGCTGGACGGAGTACCGTTAACAGGCGGTGCAACGGTAGGGGGGCCCAGAAAATTTAGCTGTAGGGGGCCCTGAAATTCCTGATGGCGGCCCTGCCCACATGCATGCGCTCTGGCCTCTTGAGTCTGGACTGAGCTTGCGAGCGCACCCTGGTGGTCACTGTGGAACACGACGGCAGAGAAAGATGGCGGACCTGGGGTGCTTCATTAGGCCCCCAGGCAGCCATAGCAACCATCACCCCCCTGCGATTGCATTGCAGGGGGCGCGATGAGCTGTTAGAGGGGGGTCACCCCCCCTCTTTCTAACGATTTAAATGCTGCGGTCGCTATTGACCGCAGCATTTAACGAGTTAAACGAGCGGGATCACGCTCGAGCGCGATGCCGCTCGTTACTCTGAAGTGTCGGCTGTAGCAAACAGCCGACACCGGCATCGTATGGAGTGGGTTCACACCGTGAGCCCGCTCCATACATCCCCTACCCGACTTTGACGTATGGATACATCAAATGTCGGGAAGGGGTTAAAGTACACACTTGGCTTTATTGCAGTCCAAAAATAAACAAGTGCTCATCCAGCATACAAGACTTGCAGAATATAAACAAAACAAACGCCTTGCCCATCTGGGCACTTATGAAACAGCAGGTTTCCTCACCTATAATAAATCATCAGTACAGTGTTCCTTGCATGAACCTTTCCACTTTATCCTTGTGTTGATTCCCTGGCTCTGACCCTTTCAGTACTAACTGCAAAGCTTTTATGATTTAATAACAAACCCAGTAGCTTCACCTGAGCTAGTTGTTCTAGGGGAATGTCCGTACTTGAACGGGGAAGGGAATGACAGGTCCCATTAAGAATCCTACCTGCCATTCCATAGAAATCCAGAACACACATTTAAGAAAAGCCAGTGACAGTGTGCCTGATTGTCCTGGAAAGTGAAGAAACAATGGCCTTTTACTCTATATTTATTTATTTATTTTTAAATTTGTCACTTGGACACAGACTGATGTGAAGTTGTATAACTGCTTGATAACTAATAATTTGCCAATTTTTGGTGGTACTATTAGATAAATGCAAAACAATGAGTGACGTCACATCTGTGGCCCTCAAATTAATGGTTGGACAGCAGCACAGGTCTCCAGAGATTTGTCAAAAAAAGGACTTTTATTTGTCAAACATCTAGCAAAAAAAAAAAAGGCAACGTTTCTACCCATAGTGAGTGAAGGGTCTTACTCAAGCCTAACAACATGTCTAAATGCTTCCTCTTAAATACATAAGTGTAAGTTAACACATGATCCAAATGATCCAATCATATCACTGATACGTCATACTTATTATTGTTAGGCTTGACTAAGACCCTTCACTCAATATGGGTCGAAACGTCTCCTATTTTTTGCTGGATGTTTGACAAATAAAAGTCCTTTTTTTGACAAATTTCTGGAGACTAGTGCTGATGTCTAACCATTACTTCGAGGATTTCATTTGATCAGATTTGGTTTGTCTGATTTGACAGCGTGACACATCGCCCCAGTTATCGGGACCTGTGCTGCTTCACCTCCTTTTTCTTTGGATTGTCCCGTCTGTGACATCTATTTCAGAAGGCAGCACCTCGCTATCAGGACCAGGATTAATATTATTGAAGAATATTTGTGAATGAGGTGATGAAGAGTGGTGATTTACAAATTAATGTAAGAATTTTGTAGCTGCAGCAGCACTAACTCAAAGCAATGACGTACTAACTAACACACTGACACTAAATCCAATCTCTCTCAAAAATCTCTCTATCAAATTATTGTAATTCTAACTATCTATTCTCTTCTTCTTACTATGAAACAAACTAATCCACTATCTGTTTAATCTTACTGTAACTCTCACTCTCTATCTGACGTCCTGTCTCTCCTCTCTGTATCCCGAGCCACAAAGCACTAGCATTCCCTGGTTGGGCTGTTTATAGTGACAATGATTCATATGACTGTCATCCATTATGTCATAACACCTATACCCCTCATGATTGGCTGTGCTAGGGGATGGGCTGCCTGCAAGACATTATGGGGAAGCCTACCGGACCACAGCCCAGGGTCAGGTTATTAATCTCCGTCTTCTTCTGATCTGTGAAATGGTGGCCCCCATTTTGAGCAAATCAAGTGGGATTCTGTTATTCTGTTATTGATGGATGTTTTTATTACATCTCTAGGCTAAACAAACACATTTTTCTTGCACGAGCATGCTTTGTATAGCAGGTCTGATATCAAAGCTTACCCTAGACAAAGATAATAACAAAGGAAACACTTTGAGGCAGCAGAAGCATCTTTGGCATTAACCCCTTGATGCATTATCACGTATACGTATGTGATAAGCGGCATAGAGAAGTATGGAGGGCACTCACGGGTTGTGTTTTACAGCTGACACCAGGGACTAACAGCCGGGAACAGCGATCGCACTGTTCCTGGCCGTTTGACCCCTCAAATGCTGCGGTCAATCATGACCGCAGCATCTGAAGCATTGAAAAGAGGGGGGTGGCCCCCTCCGACATCTCATCGGCGACATCATGATCGGGGGGGGGATGCCGGTGGTTGTCATGGCAGCCCAGGGGCCTAATGAAGGCCCCCAGGTCTGCCTTTTGTCTGCCTCTGTTAAGCTCTGTCTCTGGCATGGCTTAACAGAAGCCTGTGAAAATGATGATATACAGCAATACATTAGTCTAACGATCGCTGGCTCAAGTCCCCAAGGGGGACTAATAAATACTGTAAAAAAAAATTATAATAAAGTTATTAGTAGTGAAAAAAATAAAAGATATTAAAAGTTAAAAAAAAAACTTTTCCCATTTCCCTCTAAAGTAATGTAATTTTTTTTTAAATAAACAAAATTGGTATCGCTGCATCCGTAAAAGTCTGAACTATTACAATATAGCATAATTTAACGTGCACGGTGAATGCAGTAAAAAACTAAAATATTAAACCGTCAAAATCGCTGTTTTTTGGTCACCTTGGCTCGCAAAGAAAATGTAATAAAAAGTGATCAAAAAGTTGTACGTACCAAAAAATGGTACAAATAAAAACTACAGCTCGTCCCACAAATAAAAAGCTCTCACACCGCTCAATCCATGGAAAAATACAAACGTTATGGCTCTCAGAATGTGATGAAACACAACAATTTTTTTTTAAGTAATAAAATATTAAAAAAACCTATATAAATTTGGTATCACGTTAGTCGTATTGAGCCACAGAATAAAGTTAAGTTGTCATTTTTACCACACGGTAAAAGCCATAAAAACTAAAACCAAAAAACAATGTAAGAATTTTTTCAAATTTCAGCCCGCAAAGAACTTTCTTTCAGTTTCCCAGTACATTATATGGTACTTTAAATGGTGCTATTAGAAACTACAACTCCTTCTGCAAAAAAGAAGCCCTCACACCACTTTATTGATGAAAAAATAAAAAAAATATGGCTCTTGAAATGCAGGGAGTGAAAAACGAAAACAAAAAAAAAGGAAAAATGGCTTGGTAAATGCAGTAACGTTGTTAGAATGACTAAAATCCATATTTTATGTTTAAGAGTGCTGTATAGCAAGGTTTATTCCGTCGTGCTTATGCTGTAGCTGAAACTATACAGACTTGTTCCTTGTATTCCCTGGTTACCACAGGTGACATTGTGATGGCAAAATGTTTGCCCCTAGACATTTCGCATGATAGGAAAGAACAGCTTGAAGTGCAGCCAGACTGGGATTCTGTCATGAAGAGCTCCCCAAGAGGTTACAAAGATACAGAAAGAGAAAGGAGCTATAGATGAAAAGCATTTATAAAAAAAAAAAAAAAAAGCACACGTGTTTGGAATGGATTTTCTGTAGAACCCATGACAATTCTGGAGACAATTTTATTGAGAAGTATGAGTAATGTGGAATTTAAGGCATTATATAGCATGTAAAGATCGCTAAATTGGCCTACCTAAAGAGTAGCGCAGTAATATAGCGTAGCCTCACATGAATATAACGCTGTTTCCATTTTTCAGATGAGCGGCTCCGTTGCAGTGATAATAACTTTATTTGTTATGTGCAAATTAGCTTTTTGGAGCGACGAGGGCGTCACCGTTCCTCCAAACTGCTCTATCTTCTATCCCCAGTCAGACCCTTCCTTTGTTTTTTGATTGACAGTGCCAAGCAGTGTAGAAGACATCATCACGCCTGGCACCGCATTCTTTTGAAAACGCCCGTGCGTCGGCTTCGGAATCGGCGCATGCACAGTACAGCACCTGGGTGTAGTGTGACATAATCGGCGCATGCAGAGTAGAGACAATTTGACCGGCTAAACTTCATTGCTGTGCTGCGCATGAGCCGATTCCGAAGCAGAGGTGCGGGTTCATTTAGGAGAATACGGGGCAAGGCGTGGTCACGTCTTCTACAATGCCTGGCCCTGTCAATCAAAGAAGGGAGGGAAGCTCGGACTGGGGATAGAAGATAGAGCAGTTTGGAGGAACGGTGACGCCCTCGTTGCTCCAAAAAGCTCATTTGCACATGACAAATAAAGTTATTATCACTGCAACAGAGCCACTCATCTGAAAAATGAAAACAGCGTTATATTCAGGTGAGGCTACGCTATATTACTGTGCTGCTGCTTTGATAGGCCAATTTCTGGTGACAGACTGCCATTAAGGGCTCATTTACATGACTGTATTAAAGGGAACCTGTCACCAGCATTTTAGCTATCAAGCCAGCAATACCTGGTGAAAGTGAGTGAAAAATCATTGTTATCTAAACTATAAATATGTTATAAGTAAGCTCTGTACCTTTAGAATTCCGTTTTTCAGTGGTCCCGCACCGTATGCAAATGAGCAGAAAAGAGTCAAATCTTCATTCGAAAAGAGTCAGATTTTCATTCCTCCAGCGTCTCAGAGTTGACTCCGCCTCCTTCTTTTTGATTGACAGCTCCTCTGACTGCACTGCACACGAAATCCCACGCTTGCGCATTGTGACACCAAAGCTGCTGTTCTCATTCTTTTACTGCGCATGCTCGGCGCTCAGTGTGACGTCATCACCGTCGGTTCATCTCCGAATCCAGGACCCGTTTCCTGACAGCAGAGTGGACGAAGCAGTGCAGAAGTAAGCGTTTGTTGCTGTGCTGTATTGCTCTCCACCACACTTCTCGTCGGCAACAGTCATGCTACAGCTGGGTAGTGTAGCACGCATGCGCGATGTTTTGGATGAGATTTAGTCAGACAGGGCCGGACAGGTGGCGGCGGTGGGCGGAGTTAAAAAGCAGCGTCACAGAGTGAAAACTAATTACCATAAAAGGCGCAAAGAGTTTAAACGACGATATTTACCGACAGAGGATGACTTCACGAGAGAAGAGAACAGGAACGAACTTTGGACAGCTGCGGCCATTGCGGGGTCAGGCGAGTTTAACAGGTAAGATGTTGATGACAGGATCCCTTTAAGGCTCCGTATGACCTTTGAGCTGCACAGAGCCATTATACACCACCATAGAAGTCTATAGGGCCTTATGGTACCTCTTTATGCCTTTGATTTCATACGGCCAAGAGGCACCACATGGTTGTAGCCATGGTACTTTATAGGCTAAATGAGTCGGGCATTGTTTAACTGACAAAAAGGTTAGAATTTCAATATGGAATTATGAGGCTGCCTCATTTCTACATATATGCTCTGCATTGTTGATCTTTTAGTCTGTGCATTTTCATAGACATGGAGAGTGAAGTTTTCTGTGGCTACTGCATAATACCTTTTTAGACTGAATCAAATATTTGTATAAATCCCAGATGGAAAGTATTTGCTTCACGGTTCCCCAGACACGTCATTTTGATAGACGTATTCTCCGAGGGCATTGTGTGAAGGCAGCGCTTGCACAGATCATTTTGCTGGACAGCCTACTCTATGTAATTGTGTGTAAAAACACTATAAATCTCATTCCTAGCTTACATCCAGATGGCATGCACTATAATGTGCATGCAGTTGTACTATTTTTCATGCTTGTAATGTTTTAATTAAAACAAACTTTTTGCTTAAAAATATAGCAAGCCTGATAAAAAGAATTTTACATATGTACATTTTTATAATCCTACATTAAAAGGTAACAAATTGTGAACTAAGATTATCCCATTAACAATAATACTACAGAGGTGAGGCTAGTGCGCTGGAAGGAACGGCTGCACATTAAGGCCGGGTTCCCACGGGTCGGATACGCTGCGTAAAAACCGCAGTGTATCCAACATGAAACCTGCAGCACCTTCTCTTAGAAAAACCGCAACGCATTGTGGTGCGGTTTTTTCAAACTGAATTTCTGCTGCGGAAAACAGCGCTGTGGGAAAAAAACTTTCATACTTACCCCCTCCCTCTTCTCTGTGCATAGTCCAGCCTCCCTGGATGATGTTGCATGCTATGTGATGCTACAGCCTGTGATTGGCTGCAGCAGTCACATGGGATCTAACGTCATCCCAGGAGGCCGGACTGCAGGGAGAAGCTGGGTAAGTATGATATTTTTTTTTCTGAGTTGCAATTTTTGCAGCGAAATTGCTGCGATTCCACGTCAAAAGTCACAGCACTGGCTTTCTATTGCGGGTTTTGCACCCCCATTGAATTCAATGGGGAAAATGTGCAACAGAAAAGCAGCGAAAACGCAGCATAAATTGACATGCTGCAGATTTAAATTCCACACCACAGGTCAATTTATAAATGTTTATGCTGCGTTTTTTTCCCTCAGCGTTGGCATGAGATTTTTTTTTAACTCTCATCCACTTTCCTGCTACTGTAAATGCTGCAGAATTTCCGCACGGAATTCCGTTACGGAAATTCTGCAGCATTTACACTACGTGGGAACCGGGCCTAGGGCTACATGCACATGTGGAATTTGGAGCAGAAAATCTGCATCATAACCGCAGGTAATTCTGCAAGTAAAATATGCACCTAATAGTGCGATTTTTTTATGGCTTTTTAGGTACGGTTTTTACATTTTGATGTAAGGCTGAGTTCACTCGGGGTGGATACGCTGCATAAAGGTACTCAGCGTATCTTCACTGGTGGCTGCAGGGAATTCCGGGCGAAAAACTGCACCAAATTGTGGTGTAGTTTTTCACCCGGATTGTCCGCTGCGGAAAACTGTAGAATCAGCCAGCCTGCTTTCAGGACGTTTCATCCCAGAAGACCGCTGCAGCCTGCGATTGGATGCAGCGGCGGTCACATGGGATAAATTGTCATCCCAGGAGGCCGGCCCCCTGATATTATCCAGGTCAGCCTCCTTAGGTGAAGTTTCATCCAATGTGACCGCCGCTACAGTTTGTTATTGGCTACAGCGGTGGTCATATGGAATGAAACGTCATCCCAGTAGGCCGACATGAGGAACGTCAGAGGTAAGTATAATGTAAGTTTTTGGGGGAAGTTGCGAATTTTGCGACGTAATCGATGCGATTTCACCGCAAAAGTCGTTATTGCGGGTTTTATATCCCCATTGAATTCAATTGGGAAAACCTGCAACAAAATAGCGGCGATTCCGCAAACAGAATTGACATGCTGCAGCTTAACCCCTTAGTGACCAGCCTATTTTAGACTGACCAAGCTATATTTTAAATTTTTCATCGTCTCATTCAAAGAGCTATAACTTTTTTATTTTTGCGTTGACATAGCTGTATAAGGTCTTGCCTTTTGCGGGACAAGTTGCATTTTTTTTAATAGCGCCATTTTGGGGTACATAGAATTCATTGATTAACTTTTATCAACTATTTTTGGCGGGAATAGAAAAAAACCAGCAATTTCGCCACACTTTTTTCCATCCTAAATTCACGCCGTTTACCATGTGGTGTAAATAACACAATAACTTTATTCAGCGGGTTGTTACGATTGCAACGATACCAAATTTGTATAGATTTTGTATGTTTTACTACTTTTACACAGTAAAAAATGTTTTTTTTCAAAATTATTTGTTTTTGTGTCTCCATATTTGAAGAGCCATAACTTTTTGTGGGACGACGTGTAGTTCTTATTGGTACCATTTTAGATGGGACTTTTTGATCACTTTTTATCACATTTTTTCTAAGGCAGGATTCACAGAAAACAGCAATTGTTGTGTTTGTTTTTTACTTTATTTTTTACGGTGTTCACTGTGCGGGTTAAATAATGCAATAACTTTATAGTTGGAGTCGTTACAGTTGCGGCGATACCAAATCCGTGTAACTTTTTTTTAATAATAATGCATTTTGTAAGGATTGAAAAAAATGTGGTTTTCATTTTTTTTTCACTTATTTTTTTTTCTTAACTTTCTTAAACATTTTTTTTACTTTTTTACTAGTCTCACCAAGAGACTTCACTATGCAATCCTCCGATCGCATTTATAATACACTGCAATACTTTTGTATTGCAGTGTATTAGTGCCTGTCAGTGTAAAACGGACAGGCATCTGCTAGGACATTCCTCTGGTATGGCCTAGCAGGCATAACTAAAGGCAGACCTGGGAGCTTTTATTAGGCCGCCCGGCTGCCATAGAAACCACCGACATTCTGCGATCTTATCGCAGGATGTCGGTGGGGTGAGAGAGGGAGCTCCCTCCCTCTCTACAAAACCACTCAGATATGAGCGCCGCATCTGAGGGGTTAAACTGGCAAGATTGATACTAATATCGATCTCGCTCGTTCGAGCAGGACTGTTCCCAGAGCAGGGAGATTTAACGGCTCTCCTTGCTCTATTTATTCATTCCGATGTAGTGCCGTGAAAAGGCGTATGCATCGGAATAAAGCCCATTAGTCACCGCCGTGAAAAGGCGTATTGGCAGGTACTAACGGGTTAGGAAAATGCACCGCAGGTCCATTTGTTTGCGGAATCTCTGCATATCAGGTACGCAGCCTGTGGATGAGATTTCTTGAACTCTCATCCACTCCTCTGCTGCTGTATAATGCTGCGGATTTTCCGCAACAAAATAAGTTGCAGAAAATAAGCAGTATTTACGCCACGTGTGGACTAGCCCTAAATAGGAAATAGGTGCATTTTTATGCTGGAGATTTTGGTGCGTTTTTTTAAATAAATTTGTCAGATACAATTCTCAAGCAGAAATGCAAAAAAAAATTCACGTGCAGAAAAAATCTGCAACGTGTAGATGTGATTTCTTGAAATCTCATTTACTTTGCTGGTACTGTATTATGCTACGGATTTACTGCACGAGTATATGTGTGGAAAATCCGCACATAATACGCATAGTGTGCATTTGGCCTAAGGAAGCTCTACAGACTCAAATTAATATCGCCAGACCCAAGTATTGGACACCCCCAAAATCCATCCCATCTCACTGTCCTAGTAGACCCATAGGTGTTTAACCACTGGGTCTTTGACTGCAGGTAATGTGGGTAAAAAACTAATAGGGCCCCATCTAGGGATTCAGCTATTTGTTGTATGCCCAGCAAGGGTAGGGGTTAATAAGTTTCTTACCTCTGGCTGCTACTCTTAGCCCCCTCCATCCGGGGGGAGGAGTTATGGTCCTTCTCCTTTCTCCCTCCTGCATAGTGTATTTAAGGAGCTGTCTTCTGGGTCTCGGCCTCTTTTGGCTGTTACACTGCAATCTCCTGCACATCTTGGGAGAGTACTGACCGGCAAGAGAGCAGCATGAAGGATTCAATTAGTCGTCGCCTGCTCCAAGAGGGTCCAGGCTGGCTGCAGTCTCTGCTGGACGAGACCTGCCGCCCAGCTTCTTCTTCTCCTCTGGCTTCTGCTGTGCATCCTGTGCGGCGGTCTGCTCGCCGTTCTCGCCCACCGACGAGGCTGTCCCCATCTGTAACAGTGAGTCAGCGCTGCATGGTGCAAAGCCATGAGGAGCCTGCAGACTTTCCTTATCAGTCGGCATCCGCCCCTTCCCCACCGTCTGTGCAGGGAACACGAGACCTCAGCTCAGATGCTGTGATGGGGGATTATGTCCCCCCCCCCCTCTCCTGGCCTGTCAACTCCTAAAGGGATGGGTAGTGCTCGGCCCTGCATGGGGACAGTTCAAACGACTCGTGTCACCGCAAGCCTGGCTATCAATACAGCAGGCTTGGCAGAAGTACCCAGGGGTGCCCCCCTTCCCCCTTCCCACAGATCAGTGATTCCTACTGTACCTGCGGCTGCAGGTGGCAGTGTGACTGTTCCCCAGGAGGTGGCAGGGGACACATGGCATGATTTGTCCCCACCTCCCCTAGACGATGAGCCTGTGTTCTCTCTCTGCGATAGTGGGGAGGATTTATTTCCTGCTGAGCAGGTTCCTCCTGCTGTTTCTACCCTGGCATCCACCATCACTGACGTGCCAGTGTTTATACATAAGGATTTGGGCCTGGCTTATGTGCTGCCCTCTGACCGCTCTGATTCTCGTTCGTCCCATTTTCGCGAGGGTTCAACTCTGTACCGTTCCAGGGCGCGGTGCCATCGCTCCTCACGGCGTCACGGTTCGCGTCGCTCTCGTCACCGCTACTCCAGGCGTAGGGCGACTTCATCTTCCGATAGCTCATCGGACGTCTCCTCGAAACGATCCCGTCGCCATTCTCGTAACCGTGGCACCTCTGAACGTGGCCACGCCTCGGAACCTTTACGCTCGGTGGTACCAACTGCCTCAGCTGTATTGCCGGTTTTACCTGAGGCACCTGCTCTTCAACCACCACCGCTACCTACCGCCTCTGCTTCTGGACCCGGTGAGTATGACTGCCTACGGGCATGGCGTACAAATAATGTTTCAAATGTTGATTTACTGTCTGTTTTACAATCTTTATTGGCGGGCAGTACCGGGCCACAGGTCGATTGTGTGCCTGTTCCAGCGGTGGCGAAGTCTTTGGTTGAGGCTTCCACATCTACGTCTACTCCGGTGCTGCCTGCGTTTAGGGATATGTATTTTTGTGGTATTGCACCCCTCGGGTCTCACTTGTCTGATGACACCAGGGACAAAATATGTAGAAACGATTATGTAGATATTTGGTCCTTGGTGTCAGTGGATTCGGTGACTATCGATAAGGAGCGGCGTTTTGAGAGGGGGGTGCAGTCTAAACCGAAAGTAGCGCATACCTTTAATAACTGGTTGCAGGCGTTTGCAGTGTTAGGATGTGTGGTTTCGCAGAAGTTCCCTGAGAAGTCGTTCCAGTTGTTTGTGTACTTAGATACAATTTTCAGCGCTTATAAGACCCACGGGGGTGCCGCATGGTGGTGCTATGATGAGGAATTTAGGCGTAGAATGGCGCAACGTCCTGAGGTAGGTTGGGACACGAAAGCGACGGACGTGTGGTTGCATATGATGATGTCGCAGCGTCCCTTTCAGCCCGCTGCCCCCTCCTCCCGGGTCCTTTTCAGGTTCCTCTCCCGGGGTTGGGGGCCCTGCATTGCGCCGGTCCGGATCTTGCTGGCTCTTCAATGAGGGGCATTGCAAGTTCTACGGATCTTGCAAATTCAAGCATGAATGCTCCAACTGCGGGGGTGGTCATGCTGCCGTGCGTTACTCACGTCGAGCCCCTCCTCCCGCTAAGCCGCAGAACTTTGGTAGAGTCGAGGACCCCAGTACGTGTCAGCGCGATGTGCCAGTGGATAGATCAGAAACCCAGGATGGGGGAAGCCGCCCTACTTAGAACTGGTTTCATGTTTGGTTTTTTCATACCGTTTGTTTATAGCCCCGTTCCAACTTTTTCAAGCAATTTGAAGTCAGCTAGTGAATTTCCAACCGTTGTCAAGGACAAGGTTGGGAAGGAAGTTAGTTTGGGGCGCATGGCCGGTCCGTTTCCCGCTTTGCCTTTTCCTAATCTCCGTGTTTTGCCTCTCGGCGTGGTTCCTAAAAAGCGGGAACGTTTCGTTTAATTCATCACTTGTCTTATCCCAAGGGTAGTTCTGTTAACGATGGTATTAGCAGGGATATTGCGGCGGTATCTTATGTTTCATTTGATAGGGCAGTAGAATTAGTTTGTAGTTCTGGGCGGGGGGCCCTCATGGTGAAATCTGACACCGAATCGGCTTTTCGGCTGTTGCCGGTTCATGCAGATTGCTTTCATTTGTTGGGGTTTCAGTTGGAGGGGCAATATTACTACGACATGTGCCTTCCCATGGGTTGTTCCATTTCATGTTTTTATTTTGAGGCGTTTAGTTCATTTCTTGAATGGGTTCTTCGGGAGCACACCGGAGCTGCGTCCGTTACACACTATTTGGATGATTTTTTCTTTGTGGGTCCCCCTGCGTCACCGCGTTGCCAATTTTTACTCAGTTCCTTCCAGTTTTTGGCTAGTCGTTTCGGCGTTCCGCTTTCCCTGGAGAAAACTGAAGGTCCCGTTACTGTGATTTCGTTTTTAGGGATTGAGATTGACTCCTTACAGATGGTTTTTCGTTTGCCTGCTGACAAAATTGACAAATTACAAGCCATGTTGGTTTTCGCATTGTCTGTTAAAAAGATGCAACTGAGGCAGGTGCAGTCTCTGGCGGGCCTATTAGTTTTTGCCAGCAGGATTATGCCGATGGGTAGAATTTTCTCTCGCCGACTGTCAGTCTGCGGCGGGGGTATCTTCTCCTCACCACCTGATTCGTATTACATCTGGGGTTAGGACGGATTTGAGAGTTTGGTCTATATTCCTGGAGGATTATAATGGGTGCACATGCTGGAGGGCGCCTACAGTTTCCAATGTTGATTTTGAACTGTTCACCGATGCGGCAGGTAGTTGTGGTTTCGGGGTTATTTTTGGCACGTCATGGTGTGCGGCCCCGTGGCCGGATGTGTGGCGTGCCAGGGGCTGGTGTGGTAACCTGACACTCTTGGAGATGTTTCCATTAATTGTAGCAGTTGAACTGTGGGGTGGGGCTATGGCTAACTCATCTGTGTTGTTTTGGTCAGACAATGAGAGCGTGGTGCATGCTGTGAACCACTTAACCTCTGCTTCTCTCCCTGTGGTGATACTTCTGCGCAGGTTGGTGCTGAGGTGTTTGCAGCATAACATCCACTTCAGGGCTCGCCATGTTCCAGGTGTTGATAATAAAATTGCTGATGCTCTTTCTCGGTTTAATTTTCAGGCATTTCGTTTGCTCTGCCCGCGGGCAGACATGGAGGGGATGGAGTGCCCGGCTGGGCTATGGAGACTGCTGGATCACAGTTAGTGCCGTTCGTTCGGGCATCACTCGCCCCATCGACATGGACGGTCTACGGTAATGCGTGGAATGAGTGGTTAAATATGGTGGGGGAACGTATCGTTGGGCCTCCTGAAGCTCCTCGCTTGTCTTATGTGATGGAGTATTTGTCTGGTTTGTCGGAACGCGGTGTGTCGGGGTTAGTTGCACAGCGCCGCCTACTGGGTTTGTCATTTTTCTTTAAGCTCCATGGGTGGCCAGATGTCACAAAATCTTTTCTTATCCTGCAAGCCATTAAGGGGTGGAAGAAGTCAGCTGTGCGTAGGGAATCTAGGCGCCCTATTTCTTTTGCTATTTTGTTGAAACTGTTGCATTGTTTGCCGGGTGTGTGCGCATCTATGTTCGAATCGGCCCTGTTGTCTGCAGTGTTTTTTTTTTCCTTTTTTGGCACTTTGCGAATATCGGAATTAGTTCCGCCCGGTGCTTCCTGGGTGGGCGGCCTTTTATTTGAGGACGTTAGTTTGTCTTCATCAGGCCTGCGTTTCCGGATCCGTCGGTCCAAAACAGACGTGTTCGGCAGGGGCTGCTGGGTGTCATTGCGGGCGATAGGGGGTGCGGGTTGCCCGGTCGCGCTGGCAGCTTCCTATTTAAGCATGCGTAAGTCTGGCTCGCAGTTTTTTGCGCATATCGACGGCAGCCCCCTCACCAAGTTTCAGTTCTCTGCTGTATTTAAGAAGGCCTTGTCGGCTGCGGGCCTCACCCCAGGTGATTTCGGTACTAACTAGTTTCGCATTGGTGCGGCGACGACCGCCAGCGAATTGGGCTTGGTGGATACGGAAGTGCGTCGTATAGGGCGCTGGTGCTCCGATTGCTTTGCAGGGTACGTTCGCCCGGATTTATTGCTGCATTCATTTTCTTTTCTTTTAGGTTACCGACCATCGGTATGGATTCTGGGCCATTCCTTCGTTTTCTGGGCTGAGCGGAGAGCAGCCATACGGCCCGGGGGACGATCGCTGGGGTTTCAGGACGCTGAGATCTTTTGGAGAGGCCTGAAGTGGTTACAGGCCTTGCCGGAAGTGGTGGATATTAGCCGGCACTGGCTGGTGCCGACTGTGTTGGTGTTGCACATCGGGGGAAACGATCTTTGCTCAGTGCGTCTTGGGGAGTTGATGTCGTTAATACAGTCTGACCTCGAGCGGTTCGCTTCATTTTTTCCGCAGTTAGTATTGGAATGGTCAGAGGTAATCCCCAGGTTGGTGTGGCATGGTGCAAGAGATGGTAACGCTATTGAGAGGGGCCGGAGACTTCTCAATACTCGGATATCTCATTTCGTAAAGGGACAGAGGAGGTGTAGTGATCAGGCACCGGGAATTGGAGGGCGATAACAGTGGCCCGTTATTGTCAGATGGAGTTCATCTGAATGATATTGGCCTGGATATATTTCTGTCCAGCCTGCAGGACGGGATTGAGCAGGCTCTATTTCTCTTGGCTGGGGGTCGTGGTGGGTCGGAGGTACGTGTAGGGTGATTACACGCCCTCCTTGTGGCGGTTTGGTAAGGTGAATTACCTACATGCCCACCTACGTTGGTAGGCCGGCATACTGGTGTTTTTCTTAAAATGTTAAATTATATTTGTTATATTTATAATAAAAGCTGTGGCCGACCCAGAGTCAACCCACGTTAAAGGAACGTTCATGTTGTCCTGTGTCAAGTTACTATTAGGATATCCCTAGCTATGTTATCTAAGGGTTATGGTATACATGCAGTCTAGTAGACCTATAGGTGTTTAACCGCTGGGTCTTTGACTGCAGGTAATGTGGGTAAAAAACTAATAGGGCCCCAGCTAGGGATTCAGCTATTTGTTGTATGCCCAGCAAGGGTAGGGGTTAATAAGTTTCTTACCTCTGGCTGCTGCTCTTAGCCCCCTCCATCCGGGGGGAGGAGTTATGGTCCTTCTCCTTTCTCCCTCCTGCATAGTGTATTTAAGGAGCTGTCTTCCGGGTCTCGGCCTCTTTTGGCTGTTACACTGCAATCTCCCTCCCTCCCGCCCCTTGCGGAATTAATGTTCAGTGTTATATTAAAAAAAAATAATTATAATAATAAAAAATTGTACCATCACAGGCATTCGTAGGTGCAGGGTAGCTGGTTTGCCTTGTGATTAGGAATACTTCAAAGTTGCATTGGCAAATGCCACTGCCTTCAGAGCGGAGGTTTTTCTACAATTGTATTGTGTGGTATTTTGCACTTTTCTTGTGTTTATTAATTTATGTTCTGTTCATGGGTGAAATGTTTTGTCGCAGCTGGCGGTTTGGTAAGGTGAATTACCTACATGCCCACCTATGTTGGTAGGCCGGCATACGGGTGTTTACCTTAAAATGTTAAATTATATTTGTTATATTTATAATAAAAGCTGTGGCCGAACCCGAGTCAACCCACGTTAAAGGAACGTTCATGTGTCCTGTGTCAAGTTACTATTAGGATATCCCTAGCTATGTCATCTAAGGGTTATGGTATACATGCAGTCTTCTCTCCAGGTATATCTTGGGAGATATGTTGTCATCCTTGGCACAAGATTCCCTTAACGCCTATCCCACTGGCCTACTCCATCTACCAGCTTATTTATCAAGGATAAATATTATATTGTAATAGGTCAGACATTTATGTACGCAGCGATTCCAGTTATGTTTTTGTTATTATACATTGCTACTGGGAAAATGTATAAAAAGGTTTTCTTTTTAACTTAATATTTTTTTTTAACTGTTTTTTACTTTTTTTATTAGTTCTACTAGGGGACTTGAACTAGTGATCATTGAATCGCTTGTACAATATACTTCAATTCTTACATATTGCAGTAAATTGTGTTTTTTTGCCAGCTCCCTCTTGCAGGGATTAATAGATGCACAAAGCTGGCAGACCTGAGGGCCTTTATTAGGCTTCCAGACTGCCATGACAACCATGAGCACCCTGCAATCACGATGCAGGGGGAGGCAACCAGTGGCGGATTAAGTAGACTATAGGCCCTGGGCTGTTGCCCAAGCTTGGGCCCCCCTCTCTGGCACCGCCCTGCCACGCCATGTCTATATTAAACACCAACTTCCTGTGTGAGCATTGACAAATGAGTGTTACGAGTCACTTGTCAAAGTGCTTTGTCCCTACATACGGACAGTCTCTAAATATCGCTGACAGTATCTCACTGTGTAGGAACACATCCTCTTGACAATGGGAATAGTAACTTACAAGTGATGTCTTCTCTGATGGGAGTCGTTCTCTTCTTCTCTTCTCCATCTGACACAGGCCGTTATGGCCACTTCTCCTGTTGACTGAAATTTCCTGATGAGAAATCTTTGCCCCTCATTTCTGCAGCCATTTTCAGCGTCTATAGCAACAAAAACAATTCAGAAACTAAACACTCTAAATTGTTTTATACCCCAGACCAAACCCCTAAGCAAGTTAAGACATCAGGCCCATACATTAACACACACCAATAAATTCGGTCCCCAAGGGATAACTAAATGTTAAAAAAACTTTTGGCGTGTCATAGTGATATGTCAGAAGATTTGATCGGTGGGGGTCCGAGCACTGAGACCCCCATCGATCGCTAAAACAAAGTGGCAGAAGTGCTCGTGTGAGCGCTGTTCCACTTAATTTCTGATAGTCGTTCCTCGGAGTGGTGTACGGACTCATAGGATTTCTATTGTGCCCGTACACCGCTTGCTCGGCTAGCAGAGGAAAGACAATCAGTAACAAAGTGGCACAGCACACACCTAAGCGCTTCTGCCAATGTGTTTTAGCGATTGGTGGGGGTCTCGGATCCCCACCAATGAGAACTTTTGACATGTCCCTCTGATTTATCAACATTTCTTTAAAAAAAGTTTGCAGTAAAATAACTCCTGAGGGCCAGAGCGTCTGACTGACTGCTGAGTGCTCTACAGGAGGGTCTCAGCATCTGACTCTTATGGCTCTGGGGGGAAGGAGTTATCCCCCATAGAGCTCCCAGCAGTCAGTCAGATGCTCTGACCCCCCTGGCAGTATAATAACTACGGAGGGCTTTATGGGGGGGATTATACTGCAAGGAGGGTTCTGAGCATCTGACTGACTGCAAAGGGCTCTATGGGTGGGAAACAATCTCCCCATCCATAGAGCCCTCAGCAGTCAGTTAGACTTAATAAGATGTACATTTTTGTAATTGTACATCACACACACTATATAGAATTCACACTCACACCACACACTATATATATATATATATATATATATATATATATACACATACACACACACACACACACACACACACACACACACACCATATAGAATTACATTGTACACACTATAAACACTATATAGGCTTACATTATATACACCAGACACACACTATATACAAATCACACTCACACCACACACTATATATTCAAACCATACACACTATGTACACAAACACACACACACTTACATTATATACACACACACACACACACACACACACACACACACACACACACACTATACATTATGTACACTATACACACACATACTATATGCATTATACACACACTTACAATATATACACTATATAGACTTAAATTATACACACTATAAACTCTATACACACAGCAGAAACTATATAGACTATACACACACAATAAACACACCACACGCTATATAGACTTATATTATACACACTATAAACACTATACACACACCACACACTAAATACACTTTACATTATGTACACTATACCCACATACTATATGCATTATACACACACACACACACACTTACACTATATGCACACTGTATAGACTTACATTATACACACTATAAACTCTATACACACAGCACACACTATATACACACACCACACAATATATAGACTTACATTATACACACTATACACACAGCAGACACTTTGTAGACTTACACTATATACACTATACACACACTATAAACACTGTACACACAGCATACACTATATAGACTTACACTATATACACACACACTATAAAAACTAGACTTATAATTACACACTATACAAACAGCAGACACTATATAGACTTACACTATATACACTAGACACACACAATATAGACCTACACTATATACACACACTATACACACAGCACAAACTATATAGACTTACTGTTAAGGATCTGCCAGGCACAGCTTCTGTATCCATGCCCATAGGTAATCAGTCTGCACCTGCTTCTATGTCTGTGAGACTGACTCCATCTTCCACCACTCAGGATGGCAGGCTTAGGAGTGGAAGAGCCTATCACAGCCTGGCCAGACGGAGCTAGCTCCCGCCCTCTGTCTATTTATACCTGCCTTTCCTGTTCCTCCTTGCTTGTGATTCTTCTCGTTTTGTTTCCTGGCCCTGCTGCAGCTTCTTGAACCATTTGACCCTGGCTTACTGACTACTCTCCTGCTCTGCGTTTGGTACCTCGTACACTCCTGGTTTGACTCGGCTTGTTCACTACTCTCCTGCTCTGCGTTTGGTACCTCGTACACTCCTGGTTTGACTCTGCTCGTTCACCACTCTTGTTGCTCACGGTGTTGCCGTGGGCAACGGCCCCTTTTCCCTTGCTTCTGTGTACCCTTGTCTGTGTCTGTCATGCACTTATTGAGCGTAGGGACCGTCGCCCAGTTGTACCCCGTCGCCTAGGGCGGGTCGTTGCAAGTAGGCAGGGACTGAGTGGCGGGTAGATTAGGGCTCACTTGTCTGTTTCCTTACCCCCATCATTACACTTACACTATATACACAATACACACACTGTATAGACCTACATTATACACACTATAAACTCTATACACACAGCACACACTATATAGACTTACATTATACACACTATACACACACCACACACAATATAGACTTACATTATATACACTATATACACACCACACAGTATATAGACTTACATTATACACACTATATACACACACACCACACTTACCAGAGCCTCTTCCTCTGCTGTGCTTGGGTACAGCCTACAGGACCTCAAACATGTGACTGTGATGCCACTACAGGTCCTATACCTCCTAGTTGCAGTCTTGCCGTTATCAAGCAGCTGCTGGAGGTTGACAGATGGGACAGTGCACAGCAGCACAAAGGAGCAGACTGTCAGGGAGAGTGACTCAAGCACCTGCCCATCACAATCTCTTGTAGTCTGCTTTCTACAGTTGATGTGCTAAGCTGCCTGTTCCCTAGCCTAGTTCGCTCCTGCAATTGACTCCCCCTGCACCATCTCTCCATTAGTAGGTGGGACCGACGATCGTGAGAATGCGGCCGGCAGCAGCCCTGCATAGTTTTTGTAATGGTGGGGGGGGTAGGGAAACGGACAAGTGAGCCCTAATCTACCCGCCACTCTGTCCCTGCCTACTTGCAACGACCCGCCCTAGACGACGGGGTACAACTGGGCGGCGGTCCCTGCGCTCAGTAAGTGCATGACAAACACGACAAACAAACAAGGGAACACAAGCAAGGGAAATGGGCAGTTGCTCGCGGAAACACCGTGAGCAACAGAGTAGTGAACGAGCCGAGTCAAGCCAGGAGAGTGCGAGGTACAAAGCGAAAAGCAGAAGAGTAGTCGGTAAGCCAGGGTCTGTATGGAGCAGGATCAAAAAGTAGCAGGAGCTGTAGCTGGGCCAGGAAACCTCAAGGAAAGAAGTCACAAGCACAGATGGACAGGAAGAGCAGGCTTAAATAGACCGAGGGCGGGAGCTAGCTGAGTCTGGCCAGGTTGCGATAGGCTCTCCCACTCCTAAGCCTGCCAGCCTGAGTGGAGGAAGCTGGTGTCTGTCTCAGGGATGTACACTCAGGTGTTGACTGATTAATTCTGGGAGTTAACCCTGAAGCAGTGCCTGGCAGATCCTTTACAGTACCCCCCCTTTTATGAGGGGCCACCGGACCCTTTCTAAGTGGACCTGGCTTACTGGGGAAACGCAGGTGGAACCTCCTGACCAATACCCCAGCGTGAACATCCCGGGCGGGTACCCAAGTCCTCTCCTCGGGCCCGTATCCTCTCCAATGGACCAGGTACTGGAGGGAGCCTTGGACCATCTTGCTGTCCACGATCCTGGCCACCTCAAATTCCACCCCCTCAGGGGTGAGGACGGGAACAGGAGGTTTCCTCGAGGGGGCCAAGGACGGGGAGCAGCGTTTCAGGAGGGAGGCATGAAACACGTTGTGTATACGAAAAGACGGGGGTAACTCCAGCCGGAAAGAGACAGGACTGAGGACCTCAATGACCTTATACGGCCCAATAAACCGGGGAGCAAACTTTTTGGACGGAACCTTGAGACGCAAGTTCCTGGATGACAACCACACCAGATCCCCAACCACAAACAGGGGGTTAGCAGAACGTCTTCTATCGGCCTGAGCCTTCTGTATGCTCTGGGATGCCTCTAGGTTCTTCTGAACCTGGGCCCAGACTGTGCACAGATCCCGATGAACGACCTCCACCTCGGGATTGTTGGAACAACCAGGTGAAACGGAGGAGAACCGTGGATTAAACCCAAAATTACAGAAAAAGGGAGAGACCCCTGACGAGTTACTGACCCGGTTATTAAGGGAAAATTCGGCGAGGGGAATGAAAGAAACCCAATCAAATTGACAGTCAGAGACAAAACATCTTAAGTATTGTTCTAGAGACTGATTAGTCCTCTCCGTTTGGCCATTGGTTTCAGGATGGAAGGCAGAGGAGAAGGACAGATCAATCCCCAACTTATTACAGAAGGCTCTCCAAAACAATGAAACAAATTGTACCCCTCTGTCAGAAACAATATTGACGGGGACCCCATGGAGACGCAGGATGTGTTTGATAAACAAGGTAGCCAACGTCTTGGCGTTGGGTAGTTTCTTGAGGGGCACAAAGTGGCACATTTTACTGAAGCGGTATACCACCACCCACACCACCGACTTGCCTTGGGATGGAGGCAAATCGGTGATAAAATCCATGGAGATATGTGTCCAAGGTCTCTGGGGAATGGGCAACGAACGCAGTAAGCCCGCTGGTCGGGACCTGGGAGTCTTGGACCTGGCACAAACCTCACAGGCGGCGACGTAGGCCTTAACGTCTTTAGGCAAACCAGGCCACCAATAATTTCTGGTAATGAGGTGTTTGGTACCCAGGATGCCTGGATGGCCAGATAGTGCGGAGTCGTGATTTTCCCTAAGTACCCTTAGCCGGAATTGCAGGGGAACAAACAGCTTGTTCTCAGGAAGGTTCCCAGGAGCTGAACCTTGATCAGCAGCAATTTCAGAGACTAAATCGGACTCGATAGAGGAAATGACTATACCTGGAGGCAAAATACAAACAGGATCTTCCTCCGAAGGAGGGCTGGCCATGAAGCTACGCGACAGTGCATCCGCCTTAATATTTTTAGACCCGGCCCTATAGGTAACCAAAAAATTGAATCTGGTAAAAAACAACGCCCATCGAGCTTGTCTCGGGTTTAGCCTCCGGGCAGATTCTAGGAAAACCAGATTCTTGTGGTCGGTAAGGACCGTTACCTGGTGCCTAGCCCCCTCCAGGAAGTGGCGCCACTCTTCAAATGCCCATTTAATGGCTAAAAGTTCGCGGTTGCCAATATCATAGTTACACTCCGTGGGCGAAAACTTCCTAGAAAAGTAAGCACAGGGGCGGAGATGGGTGAGGGAGCTGGTACCCTGGGACAAGACGGCCCCCACTCCCACCTCGGACGCGTCAACCTCCACAATAAATGGCTCCCTTTGGTTGGGCTGAACCAGCACGGGGGCCGAGATAAAGCACTTCTTGAGGGTCTCAAAAGCCTGGACGGCCTCAGGGGGCCAATGGAGGACATCAGCACCCTTGCGAGTGAGGTCCGTAAGAGGCTTAGCGACGACCGAGAAGTTAGCAATAAATCTCCTGTAATAGTTAGCGAACCCCAAAAAACACTGTAGCACTTTCAGGGAGGCAGGTTGGACCCATTCAGCCACAGCCTGAACCTTGGCAGGGTCCATGCGGAATTCATGAGGAGTGAGGATTTGACCTAAAAATGGTATCTCCTGTACCCCAAATACACATTTTTCGATTTTGGCAAACAGTTTGTTTTCTCGAAGGACCTGGAGCACTTTCCTGACATGCTCTATGTGGGAGGACCAGTCCCTGGAAAACACCAATATGTCATCAAGGTACACTACAAGAAATATCCCCAGGTAATTTCTCAAAATCTCATTTATGAAGTTCTGGAAGACCGCAGGGGCATTGCACAACCCAAAGGGCATGACGAGGTATTCGAAATGGCCTTCGGGCGTGTTAAACGCAGTCTTCCACTCATCCCCCTCTTTGATGCGAATAAGGTTATACGCCCCCCGTAGATCCAATTTAGAGAACCATTGGGCCCCCTGAACCTGATTAAAGAGATCAGGAATCAAAGGAAGGGGATACTGGTTCCTTACCGTGACCTTATTCAGGCCACGGTAGTCAATGCATGGCCTAAGACCCCCATCCTTCTTCCCTACGAAGAAGAAGCCAGCACCTACCGGAGAAGAAGAGGGACGAATGTAACCCTTGGCCAGGGATTCCTGGATATACTCCCTCATGGCTTCACGTTCGGGACAGGAAAGGTTAAATATTCTACCCTTAGGAAGCTTAGCTCCTGGTACCAATTCGATAGCGCAATCGTATTCTCTATGAGGCGGTAATACTTCGGAGGCCTCTTTAGAGAAAACATCAGCGAAGTCCTGAACAAACTCGGGTAGCGTATTCACCTCCTTAGGGGGAGAAATAGAATTAACAGAAAAACATGACGTACAACATTCATTACCCCATTTGGTTAGCTCCCCAGTATTCCAGTCAAACGTGGGATTATGCAACTGCAACCAGGGAAGACCTAGAACCAAATCGTACGATAATCCCTGCATCAATAGTACAGAGCACTGCTCCAAATGCATGGAGCCAACAAGGAGTTCAAAAACAGGGGTATGCTGTGTAAAATAACCATTAGCAAGAGGAGTGGAGTCGATACCCACTACCGGAACAGGTTTAGGCAAATCAATCAGAGGCATAGCAAGAGACATAGCAAATTCCACAGACATGATATTAGTAGATGACCCTGAATCCACGAAGGCACTGCCGGTAGCAGACCTACCACCAAACGAGACCTGAAAGGGAAGCAATATCTTAGTACGTTTCATATTTACGGGAAATACCTGTGCGCCCAAGTGACCTCCCCGATGATCACTTAGACGCGGGAGCTCTCTGGCAGCATTCTTACGCTTGGGACAGTTGTTTACTTGATGCTTGACATCCCCGCAGTAGAAGCAGAGACCATTCTTCCTGCGGAATTCTCTACGTTGTTGAGGGGACACGGAGGCCCCGAGTTGCATAGGTATTTCTGAGTCTTTAGGGGACAAACGAAGCAACGGGACTTCGGGAGGCATCATGGGGGAGTCGGAGGAAAAAACACATAAACGTTCACGTTGTCGTTCCCTGAGACGTCGGTCAAGTCGTACCACTAAAGCCATAACCTGGTCTATGCTGGGTAGGCTGGAAAAAAGAGAGTCTGCAAGGGCGCTGCTGCACACGGATGGGACCGAAGTGAAAACTTCGGAAAGATGATGATAATCCAATGAAACAATGATGATAATTGAATAAAATTTAATGGTAATATGACTACGCGTTTCAATGCCGAACCAGCATCTTCATCAGGTCATGAAAGAGAGCACAGACATCACAGTTTAAATAGAGTCTTAAAGTTCAAAAAAACCCGCCAATGTGAACAGGGGCAGGGCGATAAAATGACGTCAGAGTTCAAAGGTTAAAAAATAACAGATAACACTGACCACAAAGTAATGAACATAATCAAAATAATAAAAATGTTAAAAAAGGAAAGATAAAGTAAACAATATAGGAACAATGACACAAGTGGTACAAAATCAGGGGATGCAGAACGGGATGAGGTGTTATCCGTGAAATAAACGGAACAATAGGTGCTGGTGTCAATGCAACAATTATAAACAGTATAATAATAATAAAATATGTAAAATGTATAGATAGGCAGTATATTGGCACGATAATCAAGAAAGTCAGAAGGACAATTAGAAATTAATCATTATACACTAAAAAGAATGGAGTCGGCAAATGCCGGTAAAACATAAATAAATAACGGCTCAACGAATGTAGAAAAAAGGGATGTCATATGTATAAATTTAGAATGCAAAAACATAAATGTGAGCATTACTGAGAGGATAGGGGTGCAAATACTGAAAATGAATAATTAATAAGAAAATTATGAACAAATGAATCTGGTATGATATAATAATACGCTATAAAGCCGATATTACAGCCGGCAGCCGGTAAATGATAATAGGTAAAGAACGAAATAATAGAAATGAAGAATGATGTGGAGACAAGAAGCTAAATAATGAAATGTACAAATGTAAAGGACCGTAAGTGATAATTAACAGTAAGTACTATTAATGCTGATGATGGCAAAGGGCATATGTCCTGAAAATATTCAAAGAAATCAAGAATATGTCTATAACGGAAAGAACCACTGATGATGCAAGAGAAAGTACAAGTAAGCAACGATGAAGATAAAACATTAATGGTACATAACATAAAATTGCACAAATATATTAAGCCGACAATATGGGTCAAAAAACAGTATAGCCATGAATATATAATAAAATATCATATCATGAACTAAAACATAAAAGAAAAAAAAATAAATGGAGAAAATGAGAATATACTGTATTAGTAATTAAGACAATTATTAATCCAAAGTGGACTCAGAGACATCATTAAGGCCATCAGGTTGAAGAGTTTTCATTTTAAAAATCCAGTAGTTTTCGCGTTGTTTAAGTTTGCTGAATCGATTGGTGATATTGTGCGGAATTTGCTCTATAGGTGTAATAAGCAAACTGCTAAACTGACTATTATGTGTGGTGGAGAAGTGTCGAGAGACACTATGTTTTAAAAAACCAGTATTTATGTTGAATCTGTGGTTATTGATTCTAGTCCGTAAACATTGTGTAGTACGGCCAATGTATTGGAGATGACACGGACATTCCAACAAATAAATAACGAACGAGCTTCCACAGTTCAGGAAGCTATTGATCTTAAAAGATTCATTAGTCATTGTGGATGTGTAAATGGAGGTCTTGTGAGTGATATTGGTGCAACACATACAACGCTGTCGGCCACATTTGAAAGAGCCTAAAATTCTAGGAAGCAAAATGGAAACAGGTACCATGGGAATTTTTAGTTTACTAGGTGCTAAAATATTTTTAAGAGATTTTGATCGTCGATAAGTAATGGTGGGTCTATCCGGTAATTCAGTTTTTAAAAAAGGATCATTTCTCAAAATGTGCCAATGTTTAACAAGGACCTCTCGGATTTTTTTGTTTCCACTATTAAAAGTTGTAATAAAATTATTATTAAATTTCTGTTTATTTTCGATTGCTCTATCTTGCTTAATGCACGAAGATTGTGACAATAAAGAAGCTTTCTGACGTGCCCCTTTGATTAAACTTAAAGGAAAATGTTTTTCCCTGAACCTTTTTTCCAATAGGTTACATTCCTCTGTGAAATCGGAGTCAGTTGTACAATTTTTTCTCACTCTTCTAAACTGTCCAAAGGGAACATTTTTAATCCATGGGGGGTAATGGGCACTGTTGAAATTTAAGTAGCTATTTACATCAACAGATTTGAAATGTGTCTTTGTTATAAATTTGTTAATTCTGGTGTCAAAAGAAATGGTTAGGTCTAAAAAGTCGATAGACAAAGTGGAAAAAGTGTATGTAAAAGACAGTCCTAAGTTATTTAAATTTAGATGCTCAATGAAAGATGAAGCTTCAGTCTCATTGCCCAACCAAATGAAGAGGAGGTCGTCGATATAACGTTTATAAAATAGAATTTTACTTTTGAAGGGGTGATCATGGTATATATATTGATCTTCAAAATGTCCCATGTATAAATTAGCATAGGACGGTGCGAACTTTGAGCCCATGGCGCATCCTTTGATTTGGTTGTAGAATTTATTATCAAAAGTAAAAGAATTATGATTTAAAATAAAGTCAACACATTTATTTAAAAATGCAATGACTGATACATTCCTAACATTAGAAAATTGTCTCATGGATGAAGCTAAACAAAATATTGACTGCCTGTTTCTACGAACTTATATCTCTGAAAAAATTACCCCCAGGGGTTTGAGGGTTGAGCTGAGCAACCCCTATCCTGCTGATATTTCCTTCAGTACTATTTGGAAAAAGGTTTTGGATGACTGTCACTCAGGCATCCTTAATGTCCTTCTCACAAAAAGGACAGCCATCAGTGATACACTGAAATTAGAGGTTAATACGATCAAGGGGAATCTTCTCAGATTCTCCGATCATCCTGATTTTTTACAAATAGAGACCTCCATCAACAAACGTCTGAATATTTATGAAAAAGATTTAATTCTCAAAAAAACGAATAAATTCAAAAGAGACCGTCGTGACTATGAAAATTTCTCCAGTTTAAACAATGAATCTTCTGACAACTGCATTGAGAATACGGTAAACTCCCGTCGTGAAGGTTTACATCTCCCACTAAGAGCGGCTTCTAACAAGTATCCCCTTACTAACGGTTTTAATAGGGGTGAACCACGGAGTTTTTCACCCCGCAATAGATTTTTTAAAAACAGCCTGAGGAGCAATAATCCTTCAAAACTTATTGCAAATTCTGCTCACCTTTGTTCACCAACAGACAAACGCACTATGGTTTCAGCACCAGTCTCTACTGCCGTTCCTACTGTATCTAAGCACAATAATGTCCCTATGGATACTATTTCAGCACCACCCATTAATCACCTTACTAAAGTACCCATCAATGCTTTTAAGGCTTCAGAATTGGAATTCCGTCTATTACAATTCCAATCCACCATTGAAGAGTCCTCCAATCCCATCCCAATATCCCTATCTCCCAATGAGTCCATTTTATCCTCTGACCAAGGCATATCCCCCTCCCTCTTACAATTGTCCATTCATAATACCTCTGCTAGTCTTTTTGAAATGTCTCTAACCACCTGTACAGAGAATGTCGCCTGTGCATCATTGCCTAATGATGCAATTTTTGTTGCATCTGAAGCTGCAGCTTCAGCGCCTGTATCTTTTTTAGACACTACTACTTCTTTTTTAGGACTTCCTTCCCAACTCACAATGCCACCTGTCACGCCGACCATCAACAGCAACGACCACCTCATCACTTACCTCATAAGTCCAAAAATCCAAACAATTACACATTTTTTTCCCTTAGTTCAAAAAATATCGACAAAAAGAAAATTAGATATAGAGGAAGAAGAGGAGGCCGTAAACGAAATGCAAACAAAGAGACCCTCACCAACCAATCTGAAGAAACATCGAACCATTTATTAAAAATCAAACTTTTCAACCTATCCTCTTATGAATTTAATACACATGAGATTAGTCTCCTCAGCAAAGGTCTCTCTTTTTGCCCTGTCTCTCCACCCAACACTTTTGATCTCTTTATGGACCTTAATCGTTTTATCCGTAAACTTACCCTTACTAGGCATTTCTCTATGTCCAAAATGGTCCCTACCGTTCCATTACCGACTGCGATTTCTGAACCATCCACTTCAGTTAGTCCCCAAGTAATTATTGCCACTAATTTGAAGCCTAAATCTAACTTTTACCCTTTGCACCACCAAGGCTCTTTTATAGAAACCTTTTCTGCTTTAGTAGGTAATGAACTCAGATCCCTCGATAAACCCATTAATACTCCTCATAATCTCACTTACCAGGAGAGAATTGCCCTGAAATCATTGGCCAAAAATAATACTATTGTGATCCGTTCTGCTGACAAGGGCGGTGGGATTGTTATCATGGACAAGGACAAATATTTGGATGAATCTTATAGAATTTTGGACGACAGCAGTTTTTATGTTAAATTAGCTATAAACCCGTTACCCATTCATATACCTAAATACGCCCTTCTTATAGATACAGCTTTCCATGAAGGGATCATCACCAAAAAAGAAAGAGGTTTTCTCAATATGCCCTTCCCAAGCATACCCTTTTTATACCATCTCCCAAAGGTGCACAAATCCATAACTAACCCCCCAGGTCGTCCGATTATATCGGGGATCGGGTCCCTTACTAGCAACCTTTCTCATTTCATTGATACTCATCTTCAACCTTTAGTAGTCAGTCTTCCATCATACCTTAGGGACTCGACCCAAGTAATCAGAGAACTTCACTCACTT
This sequence comes from Rhinoderma darwinii, assembly GCF_050947455.1. Classification (NCBI taxonomy): domain Eukaryota; kingdom Metazoa; phylum Chordata; class Amphibia; order Anura; family Rhinodermatidae; genus Rhinoderma; species Rhinoderma darwinii. The sequence goes on from NC_134691.1 coordinate 184,387,482, forward strand.
AACATCACCAATTCTATGTACCCCATCAATTTTCTCACAGCTGATGTAACTGCCCTCTATAGCAATATTCCCCATTCCAAAGGTTTAAAGGTCATTAGTTCTGCATTATCTACTAAAACCTGTATGCCAGTGAATCAAATTGCATTTTTAAATAAATGTGTTGACTTTATTTTAAATCATAATTCTTTTACTTCTGATAATAAATTCTACAACCAAATCAAAGGATGCGCCATGGGCTCAAAGTTCGCACCGTCCTATGCTAATTTATACATGGGACATTTTGAAGATCAATATATATACCATGATCACCCCTTCAAAAGTAAAATTCTATTTTATAAACGTTATATCGACGACCTCCTCTTCATTTGGTTGGGCAATGAGACTGAAGCTTCATCTTTCATTGAGCATCTAAATTTAAATAACTTAGGACTGTCTTTTACATACACTTTTTCCACTTTGTCTATCGACTTTTTAGACCTAACCATTTCTTTTGACACCAGAATTAACAAATTTATAACAAAGACACATTTCAAATCTGTTGATGTAAATAGCTACTTAAATTTCAACAGTGCCCATTACCCCCCATGGATTAAAAATGTTCCCTTTGGACAGTTTAGAAGAGTGAGAAAAAATTGTACAACTGACTCCGATTTCACAGAGGAATGTAACCTATTGGAAAAAAGGTTCAGGGAAAAACATTTTCCTTTAAGTTTAATCAAAGGGGCACGTCAGAAAGCTTCTTTATTGTCACAATCTTCGTGCATTAAGCAAGATAGAGCAATCGAAAATAAACAGAAATTTAATAATAATTTTATTACAACTTTTAATAGTGGAAACAAAAAAATCCGAGAGGTCCTTGTTAAACATTGGCACATTTTGAGAAATGATCCTTTTTTAAAAACTGAATTACCGGATAGACCCACCATTACTTATCGACGATCAAAATCTCTTAAAAATATTTTAGCACCTAGTAAACTAAAAATTCCCATGGTACCTGTTTCCATTTTGCTTCCTAGAATTTTAGGCTCTTTCAAATGTGGCCGACAGCGTTGTATGTGTTGCACCAATATCACTCACAAGACCTCCATTTACACATCCACAATGACTAATGAATCTTTTAAGATCAATAGCTTCCTGAACTGTGGAAGCTCGTTCGTTATTTATTTGTTGGAATGTCCGTGTCATCTCCAATACATTGGCCGTACTACACAATGTTTACGGACTAGAATCAATAACCACAGATTCAACATAAATACTGGTTTTTTAAAACATAGTGTCTCTCGACACTTCTCCACCACACATAATAGTCAGTTTAGCAGTTTGCTTATTACACCTATAGAGCAAATTCCGCACAATATCACCAATCGATTCAGCAAACTTAAACAACGCGAAAACTACTGGATTTTTAAAATGAAAACTCTTCAACCTGATGGCCTTAATGATGTCTCTGAGTCCACTTTGGATTAATAATTGTCTTAATTACTAATACAGTATATTCTCATTTTCTCCATTTATTTTTTTTTTCTTTTATGTTTTAGTTCATGATATGATATTTTATTATATATTCATGGCTATACTGTTTTTTGACCCATATTGTCGGCTTAATATATTTGTGCAATTTTATGTTATGTACCATTAATGTTTTATCTTCATCGTTGCTTACTTGTACTTTCTCTTGCATCATCAGTGGTTCTTTCCGTTATAGACATATTCTTGATTTCTTTGAATATTTTCAGGACATATGCCCTTTGCCATCATCAGCATTAATAGTACTTACTGTTAATTATCACTTACGGTCCTTTACATTTGTACATTTCATTATTTAGCTTCTTGTCTCCACATCATTCTTCATTTCTATTATTTCGTTCTTTACCTATTATCATTTACCGGCTGCCGGCTGTAATATCGGCTTTATAGCGTATTATTATATCATACCAGATTCATTTGTTCATAATTTTCTTATTAATTATTCATTTTCAGTATTTGCACCCCTATCCTCTCAGTAATGCTCACATTTATGTTTTTGCATTCTAAATTTATACATATGACATCCCTTTTTTCTACATTCGTTGAGCCGTTATTTATTTATGTTTTACCGGCATTTGCCGACTCCATTCTTTTTAGTGTATAATGATTAATTTCTAATTGTCCTTCTGACTTTCTTGATTATCGTGCCAATATACTGCCTATCTATACATTTTACATATTTTATTATTATTATACTGTTTATAATTGTTGCATTGACACCAGCACCTATTGTTCCGTTTATTTCACGGATAACACCTCATCCCGTTCTGCATCCCCTGATTTTGTACCACTTGTGTCATTGTTCCTATATTGTTTACTTTATCTTTCCTTTTTTAACATTTTTATTATTTTGATTATGTTCATTACTTTGTGGTCAGTGTTATCTGTTATTTTTTAACCTTTGAACTCTGACGTCATTTTATCGCCCTGCCCCTGTTCACATTGGCGGGTTTTTTTGAACTTTAAGACTCTATTTAAACTGTGATGTCTGTGCTCTCTTTCATGACCTGATGAAGATGCCGGTTCGGCATTGAAACGCGTAGTCATATTACCATTAAATTTTATTCAATTATCATCATTGTTTCATTGGATTATCATCATCTTTCCGAAGTTTTCACTTCGGTCCCATCCGTGTGCAGCAGCGCCCTTGCAGACTCTCTTTTTTCCAGCCTACCCAGCATAGCATCTGCGGTCGTTCTTCTGGAATCACCGGCCTCGAGTCCCGGCAGCAGCAGCACCTTTCTCTCCATCGCTCAAATTTCATTGCTTCAAGGTAAGCACCATTCTTCTCAAATTATCCATTCCCACTTGGGTAACCTGCACCATGTGGCGCCGTGTTTCGCTTTCTCTCACCAGTCGAGTCCTGGACCTTCTCCTCCTTTGAGTTGTCGTCTTGGAGTGAAGTTATCTCGCTGCGGTTTTGGTCTCCTCGTGTGAACAGCGCCTCAGCGGTTTCTTCTTTTTTACACTGGCTGCCACTCCATTTGTTCAGAAGCAAGTTTCATCTTATTTCCACTGAGATCTCTCCATCATCGAAGTCTTCACCATCTGGATCTTGGACTATTGTAACTTTCCATATTTACCCTTCTCCAACATGACGGATTTTATCAATGACAGGAGGCACTTCCGTGAGCAATGGATTCTACAATCTTTAGGGATCATGGACACCATGGATCCAGCAGACGTGGTGAGTAATCAATTTACTCCCGAACTCACGAAGATTATGACTGATACATTCCTAACATTAGAAAATTGTCTCATGGATGAAGCTAAACAAAATATTGACTGCCTGTTTCTACGAACTTATATCTCTGAAAAAATTACCCCCAGGGGTTTGAGGGTTGAGCTGAGCAACCCCTATCCTGCTGATATTTCCTTCAGTACTATTTGGAAAAAGGTTTTGGATGACTGTCACTCAGGCATCCTTAATGTCCTTCTCACAAAAAGGACAGCCATCAGTGATACACTGAAATTAGAGGTTAATACGATCAAGGGGAATCTTCTCAGATTCTCCGATCATCCTGATTTTTTACAAATAGAGACCTCCATCAACAAACGTCTGAATATTTATGAAAAAGATTTAATTCTCAAAAAAACGAATAAATTCAAAAGAGACCGTCGTGACTATGAAAATTTCTCCAGTTTAAACAATGAATCTTCTGACAACTGCATTGAGAATACGGTAAACTCCCGTCGTGAAGGTTTACATCTCCCACTAAGAGCGGCTTCTAACAAGTATCCCCTTACTAACGGTTTTAATAGGGGTGAACCACGGAGTTTTTCACCCCGCAATAGATTTTTTAAAAACAGCCTGAGGAGCAATAATCCTTCAAAACTTATTGCAAATTCTGCTCACCTTTGTTCACCAACAGACAAACGCACTATGGTTTCAGCACCAGTCTCTACTGCCGTTCCTACTGTATCTAAGCACAATAATGTCCCTATGGATACTATTTCAGCACCACCCATTAATCACCTTACTAAAGTACCCATCAATGCTTTTAAGGCTTCAGAATTGGAATTCCGTCTATTACAATTCCAATCCACCATTGAAGAGTCCTCCAATCCCATCCCAATATCCCTATCTCCCAATGAGTCCATTTTATCCTCTGACCAAGGCATATCCCCCTCCCTCTTACAATTGTCCATTCATAATACCTCTGCTAGTCTTTTTGAAATGTCTCTAACCACCTGTACAGAGAATGTCGCCTGTGCATCATTGCCTAATGATGCAATTTTTGTTGCATCTGAAGCTGCAGCTTCAGCGCCTGTATCTTTTTTAGACACTACTACTTCTTTTTTAGGACTTCCTTCCCAACTCACAATGCCACCTGTCACGCCGACCATCAACAGCAACGACCACCTCATCACTTACCTCATAAGTCCAAAAATCCAAACAATTACACATTTTTTTCCCTTAGTTCAAAAAATATCGACAAAAAGAAAATTAGATATAGAGGAAGAAGAGGAGGCCGTAAACGAAATGCAAACAAAGAGACCCTCACCAACCAATCTGAAGAAACATCGAACCATTTATTAAAAATCAAACTTTTCAACCTATCCTCTTATGAATTTAATACACATGAGATTAGTCTCCTCAGCAAAGGTCTCTCTTTTTGCCCTGTCTCTCCACCCAACACTTTTGATCTCTTTATGGACCTTAATCGTTTTATCCGTAAACTTACCCTTACTAGGCATTTCTCTATGTCCAAAATGGTCCCTACCGTTCCATTACCGACTGCGATTTCTGAACCATCCACTTCAGTTAGTCCCCAAGTAATTATTGCCACTAATTTGAAGCCTAAATCTAACTTTTACCCTTTGCACCACCAAGGCTCTTTTATAGAAACCTTTTCTGCTTTAGTAGGTAATGAACTCAGATCCCTCGATAAACCCATTAATACTCCTCATAATCTCACTTACCAGGAGAGAATTGCCCTGAAATCATTGGCCAAAAATAATACTATTGTGATCCGTTCTGCTGACAAGGGCGGTGGGATTGTTATCATGGACAAGGACAAATATTTGGATGAATCTTATAGAATTTTGGACGACAGCAGTTTTTATGTTAAATTAGCTATAAACCCGTTACCCATTCATATACCTAAATACGCCCTTCTTATAGATACAGCTTTCCATGAAGGGATCATCACCAAAAAAGAAAGAGGTTTTCTCAATATGCCCTTCCCAAGCATACCCTTTTTATACCATCTCCCAAAGGTGCACAAATCCATAACTAACCCCCCAGGTCGTCCGATTATATCGGGGATCGGGTCCCTTACTAGCAACCTTTCTCATTTCATTGATACTCATCTTCAACCTTTAGTAGTCAGTCTTCCATCATACCTTAGGGACTCGACCCAAGTAATCAGAGAACTTCACTCACTTAACATCACCAATTCTATGTACCCCATCAATTTTCTCACAGCTGATGTAACTGCCCTCTATAGCAATATTCCCCATTCCAAAGGTTTAAAGGTCATTAGTTCTGCATTATCTACTAAAACCTGTATGCCAGTGAATCAAATTGCATTTTTAAATAAATGTGTTGACTTTATTTTAAATCATAATTCTTTTACTTTTGATAATAAATTCTACAACCAAATCAAAGGATGCGCCATGGGCTCAAAGTTCGCACCGTCCTATGCTAATTTATACATGGGACATTTTGAAGATCAATATATATACCATGATCACCCCTTCAAAAGTAAAATTCTATTTTATAAACGTTATATCGACGACCTCCTCTTCATTTGGTTGGGCAATGAGACTGAAGCTTCATCTTTCATTGAGCATCTAAATTTAAATAACTTAGGACTGTCTTTTACATACACTTTTTCCACTTTGTCTATCGACTTTTTAGACCTAACCATTTCTTTTGACACCAGAATTAACAAATTTATAACAAAGACACATTTCAAATCTGTTGATGTAAATAGCTACTTAAATTTCAACAGTGCCCATTACCCCCCATGGATTAAAAATGTTCCCTTTGGACAGTTTAGAAGAGTGAGAAAAAATTGTACAACTGACTCCGATTTCACAGAGGAATGTAACCTATTGGAAAAAAGGTTCAGGGAAAAACATTTTCCTTTAAGTTTAATCAAAGGGGCACGTCAGAAAGCTTCTTTATTGTCACAATCTTCGTGCATTAAGCAAGATAGAGCAATCGAAAATAAACAGAAATTTAATAATAATTTTATTACAACTTTTAATAGTGGAAACAAAAAAATCCGAGAGGTCCTTGTTAAACATTGGCACATTTTGAGAAATGATCCTTTTTTAAAAACTGAATTACCGGATAGACCCACCATTACTTATCGACGATCAAAATCTCTTAAAAATATTTTAGCACCTAGTAAACTAAAAATTCCCATGGTACCTGTTTCCATTTTGCTTCCTAGAATTTTAGGCTCTTTCAAATGTGGCCGACAGCGTTGTATGTGTTGCACCAATATCACTCACAAGACCTCCATTTACACATCCACAATGACTAATGAATCTTTTAAGATCAATAGCTTCCTGAACTGTGGAAGCTCGTTCGTTATTTATTTGTTGGAATGTCCGTGTCATCTCCAATACATTGGCCGTACTACACAATGTTTAAGGACTAGAATCAATAACCACAGATTCAACATAAATACTGGTTTTTTAAAACATAGTGTCTCTCGACACTTCTCCACCACACATAATAGTCAGTTTAGCAGTTTGCTTATTACACCTATAGAGCAAATTCCGCACAATATCACCAATCGATTCAGCAAACTTAAACAACGCGAAAACTACTGGATTTTTAAAATGAAAACTCTTCAACCTGATGGCCTTAATGATGTCTCTGAGTCCACTTTGGATTAATAATTGTCTTAATTACTAATACAGTATATTCTCATTTTCTCCATTTATTTTTTTTTTCTTTTATGTTTTAGTTCATGATATGATATTTTATTATATATTCATGGCTATACTGTTTTTTGACCCATATTGTCGGCTTAATATATTTGTGCAATTTTATGTTATGTACCATTAATGTTTTATCTTCATCGTTGCTTACTTGTACTTTCTCTTGCATCATCAGTGGTTCTTTCCGTTATAGACATATTCTTGATTTCTTTGAATATTTTCAGGACATATGCCCTTTGCCATCATCAGCATTAATAGTACTTACTGTTAATTATCACTTACGGTCCTTTACATTTGTACATTTCATTATTTAGCTTCTTGTCTCCACATCATTCTTCATTTCTATTATTTCGTTCTTTACCTATTATCATTTACCGGCTGCCGGCTGTAATATCGGCTTTATAGCGTATTATTATATCATACCAGATTCATTTGTTCATAATTTTCTTATTAATTATTCATTTTCAGTATTTGCACCCCTATCCTCTCAGTAATGCTCACATTTATGTTTTTGCATTCTAAATTTATACATATGACATCCCTTTTTTCTACATTCGTTGAGCCGTTATTTATTTATGTTTTACCGGCATTTGCCGACTCCATTCTTTTTAGTGTATAATGATTAATTTCTAATTGTCCTTCTGACTTTCTTGATTATCGTGCCAATATACTGCCTATCTATACATTTTACATATTTTATTATTATTATACTGTTTATAATTGTTGCATTGACACCAGCACCTATTGTTCCGTTTATTTCACGGATAACACCTCATCCCGTTCTGCATCCCCTGATTTTGTACCACTTGTGTCATTGTTCCTATATTGTTTACTTTATCTTTCCTTTTTTAACATTTTTATTATTTTGATTATGTTCATTACTTTGTGGTCAGTGTTATCTGTTATTTTTTAACCTTTGAACTCTGACGTCATTTTATCGCCCTGCCCCTGTTCACATTGGCGGGTTTTTTTGAACTTTAAGACTCTATTTAAACTGTGATGTCTGTGCTCTCTTTCATGACCTGATGAAGATGCCGGTTCGGCATTGAAACGCGTAGTCATATTACCATTAAATTTTATTCAATTATCATCATTGTTTCATTGGATTATCATCATCTTTCCGAAGTTTTCACTTCGGTCCCATCCGTGTGCAGCAGCGCCCTTGCAGACTCTCTTTTTTCCAGCCTACCCAGCATAGCATCTGCGGTCGTTCTTCTGGAATCACCGGCCTCGAGTCCCGGCAGCAGCAGCACCTTTCTCTCCATCGCTCAAATTTCATTGCTTCAAGGTAAGCACCATTCTTCTCAAATTATCCATTCCCACTTGGGTAACCTGCACCATGTGGCGCCGTGTTTCGCTTTCTCTCATAACCTGGTCTAGGGAGTCAGAAGAGGGATAGCTAACTAGCAGGTCTTTCAGGGCGTTCGACAGACCCAACCTAAACTGGCACCTTAAGGCAGGGTCATTCCACCGAGAAGCTACGCACCACTTCCGAAAGTCAGAGCAATACTCCTCAACAGGTCTCTTACCCTGACGTAAGGTCACCAGCTGACTCTCGGCAAAGGCAGTTCTGTCAGTCTCGTCATAAATAAGTCCGAGGGCAGAAAAGAAACAATCAACGGAGGAAAGTTCAGGGGCGCCAGGAGCCAAGGAGAAGGCCCACTCTTGGGGCCCTTCTTGGAGCCGGGACATAATTATACCCACCCGCTGGCTCTCAGAACCTGAGGAGTGAGGCTTTAAGCGAAAGTAAAGCTTACAACTCTCCCGAAAGGAGAGAAAAGCCCTCCGGTCACCTGAGAACCGGTCGGGCAACTTGAGGTGGGGTTCAAGGGGTGCGGTGAGGGGAACTACCAAGGTAGCATCAGGCTGGTTGACCCTCTGAGCCAGGGCCTGGACCTGTAGGGAGAGACCCTGCATTTGCTGAGCCAGGGTTTCACGGGGTTCCATAATGGTGTCAGGGACCAGGGTAGACTAGGTATAGGGCTTGTGAATTTGTAATGGTGGGGGGGGGGAAAACGGACAAGTGAGCCCTAATCTACCCGCCACTCTGTCCCTGCCTACTTGCAACGACCCGCCCTAGACGACGGGGTACAACTGGGCGGCGGTCCCTGCGCTCAGTAAGTGCATGACAAACACGACAAACAAACAAGGGAACACAAGCAAGGGAAATGAGCAGTTGCTCGCGGAAACACCGTGAGCAACAGAGTAGTGAACGAGCCGAGTCAAGCCAGGAGAGTGCGAGGTACAAAGCGAAAAGCAGAAGAGTAGTCGGTAAGCCAGGGTCTGTATGGAGCAGGATCAAAAAGTAGCAGGAGCTGTAGCTGGGCCAGGAAACCTCAAGGAAAGAAGTCACAAGCACAGATGGACAGGAAGAGCAGGCTTAAATAGACCGAGGGCGGGAGCTAGCTGAGTCTGGCCAGGTTGCGATAGGCTCTCCCACTCCTAAGCCTGCCAGCCTGAGTGGAGGAAGCTGGTGTCTGTCTCAGGGATGTACACTCAGGTGTTGACTGATTAATTCTGGGAGTTAACCCTGAAGCAGTGCCTGGCAGATCCTTTACAGTTTTGTGTGGTTTTGGCGACCATGGGCCCACTGGGAGACTTGGGCCCGGGCGGCCACCCCAACCGCCCGTATGAGGATCCGCCGCTGGAGGTGGCGCTCTGTCAGAGGGGGCTGACCCTTCACGTGGTCGCTATTGACCACATTATCACAGTGGTTGAACACCTGGGATCAGATTTAGCTCGGATCCCAGCAGCTTGAGCAGGATGTCAGTTGTAATATACAGCTGACACCTGCAGCATATAGAGCATGCTCAGCCCGTGTGCCCTCTTCATATAACCCTCCTCACCCTATGACCTACATACACTATGCTTGGTCATAATTGGGTTAAAGCTGATCTATAATTAGTTTACAAATTACACAACCCACTTGCATGAGTGAATGTACCATTTATAAATGTTAGTATTGCAGAATTCTTAGTTTTACTCATGTCTAATAAGATAATTCTCATTTTCATATATTTGTTGACATATTTTATTAAATATCTGCAGTTCTACAATGTTCTTGTTATTTGCATGAAGTTCTTTTTCTGCCATCAATAATGCATGCTATAATAGCAAAGGCACACCTAGTTCTTGATGGTGAGAGTCCATTAAAAGCAGAATGTATTTTATTTTCTTTTTTGAAGCCATTGCATGGCCCTAATAAATAATATAAAATGCAAGACTATAATGTAATCATTCCTATAATTAGACTTTTAAGAATGTTACTGAGCGAAATAAAAAAAATACTTGCATTAACCCCTTGTCAATATCCGCCACACACGTCGGGTGTCAGCTGTATAGTACAGAGCTAACTCTGATCTTGGCCATTTAACCACTTAGATGCCGCGGTCAATATTGACAACTGCATGTAATTTGTTAGAGACAGGGAGGGCCTCTGTCACCTCACCACGATACGGTCGCACGGTGCCAATGGGTTGTCATGCATTAGCATCCCAGGACTGCCAAGCAGGTCCTCCTATTTAGACCTGCCACAGGCAAGGATTTATAGAAGGATGAAAAATGCACAATACACTGCAATACTTAAGTATTGAGGTGTATTGGGCCAGGTATCAAACAATTTCATGTTCAAGTCCCCTAGTGGGACTAACAAAAATAGTTTAATAGCGTTTTCTATTAAAATGTTAAAAAAAATATTAAAACTTTAAAAAAAATCCCTTTTCTGATTTATTTATTTTTTGTTTCCCTAAAATAATGGAAACAATAAAAAATTAACAATTGGTATCGCCGCATCCGTAACGAGCCAAACTATTACAATATAACATTATATATCCCGCACGGTCAACGCTGTAAAAAATAAATAAATGCTACAATTGATTTTTTTTGTCACCTCACTTCCTAAAATACGTAAATTAAATAAAAAGTCGACGTCTCCTAGGCATCTGTTTCCAGCAGCAAGCCTCACTGTGTTGCTCCTATGGTACTCAATAATCGTTTTGCAGCAGACTTCTTGCTGAGTACAGATGACTAGGGAATGTACAGGGCTCTGTCGGCATTGTTGCAAAAATTCCTGTGGCTGAAATCTGTTCCATTTACCTAAGTGGAACTTGCAAATATTCATGTGCTTGCTGCAGAAAACCCCATTCAGGTAAATAGAACAGATTTTCAGTCTAACAGTACAGGCAGGGTGGAGGTGTAATCATACTTCTTTCCTCACACTGCACTTTCCAGGTCTTTCCCCCAGTAACATCCCTCTCCTTTTACGGTCCACACCCTAAGACTCTACCGCCCATTCTCCCTGCGAGTAGCGGTCGAGTAGCGGTTCACTACTCACCCCCCCTTTTTCACCTCACTAGTTCCTTGATCACTTTTGCTGCCTAGCTGCCTCATTTCCTATCTTGTTAAATACTGAATTTTCATCCCCAATTCATCCCCATTGACATCCCAACTTCCTCATCTGCCTCTCAATTTTTATCTTTAACCTCCTCCCTAGGCCTTTCATAACGGCTCTGCTCAGCTTCTGGTTTCGCTAACTATCCTCTCCTGCTCTCTGACCATAACTTTCTCTGCTTTACTATCTCAAATACTCAGCCTTCTCAGGATACACCTACAGTACCTATCACACTTATAGAAATGTACATGCCGTTAACACTCAAGCAACTCATAGTCTACAGTCTTTATTATCCCCTATTTCTTCCTTTCTTATCCTAAGCAGCGCCATTTACACTCCGAACCTCCCGACACAGATGGCGGCAGCGGTGCACTAGGTGTGCCGATCATCTATGGAGAAAATCCCATATGTGATCAGACTTTCTCCATTACAAGATCATCCTAAAAACCTACAACTTTGTTCTTCACAATGCCAAAAAAGCTTATTTCGCCTCTCTCATCTCCACACTTTCCAAATAATCCAAAACAACTCTTAGATACATTTGATTCCCTAATTATTCCTAAAGTGCAGACGCCTATCACAGATCTGAGGACGCATCTAAAGACATAGCTTTCTGGCATGGAAAACCTGCAGTTTTGTTGCGTAGAAAAATCTCAAAAGGGCCCAAAGTCGAAATTTGAGTTGAAAAGGCGTGGCCTCCCAAGAAGGGAGTGGCCACAGCAGCCCAAAAAAATTATTATAATGTATGCCAAAAAACTGCTGTCAATTGTAGCAGAAATCTACGCTAGCTTTTTGCTACAGCTAGGCTCATCTTTCTGACCAACCACTAGACCTATGCCTTTACGGTGGGACAGTCACTTTTGTTTAAAATGTTATTTTGTTTTATCACTATGTAATGTCTGATATTGTCTGTACATGTTCCCTCTGAATTGTAAAGTACTGCGGAATATGTTGGCGCTATATAAATAAAAATTATTATTACTTATTATTATAAAAGATAAATGTTCCAACCAGGGGCGTAGCTAAAGGCTCATGAGCCCCGATGCAAAAGTTCTTATTGGGCCCCCCGCAAACTTCTCATGGCCGACGGTCCGCAGCTTTCAGCTGCATCGCTGGGACTCCTAAGTGACCCAACAATGCAGCACTAGCAGCCAGAGGCATCACTAAGGGCTTAAAATGTCAGGGGAAATAGCCCCAATATGTGTCCACCAAAAAAAAATTTGTGTATAGGAGACAGCATAGCATATATATAGCACTTCGACCCTATAAACTATGGATAGGATTAGATACAGTGGCTGAGCAGACAGTATCACACATGATAGGATTAGATGCAGTGGCCCAGCAGACAGTATCACACATGATAGGATTAGATACAGTGGCTCAGCAGACAGTATCACACATGATAGGATTAGATATAGGGCCCAGCAGAGAGTATCACACATGATAGGATTAGATACAGTGGTTCAGCAGACAGTATCACACATGATAGGATTAGATACAGTGGCTCAGCAGACAGTATCACACATGATTGGATTAGATATAGGGCCCAGCAGAAAGTATCACACATGATAGGATTAGATACAGTGGCTCAGCAGACAGTATCACACATGATTAGATTAGATATAGGGCCCAGCAGACAGTATCACACATGATCGCATTAGATACAGGACTCAGCTCGCTGACATTGCGGCTCCAGTGCTGGACCCAGGAAAGGTAAGAATAATAATTTTGCTTTTTTATGTGTTACTAATCATTTTTGTGTGTTTGTGTTTTTTTTACAGGTTCTGTTGTTGGACTTCGAATACGAGGACTTCAATGACAGCGTTTTTTTATTCTTAATAAAATGGTTAATGTGTTGTGTTTTTTTATTTCAATAAAAAATTTTTTCTATGTGCTTGTATCTTTTTAAACTTTATTATCACCGCCTTAGTAATTGCCGCTGGCTGATTGACAACCTCCATTACTAAGGCGGAGCTTAATGTTAGCCGCTGCAAAGGCCAACACTAACCCACAATTATTACCCTGGTACCCACCGCCACCAGGGGTACTGGGAAGAGCCAGTTATGAACCAGTACCCGACCATCTGTAGTGACAGGCAGGCAGGCAGGCACCGGGGCGGCCGCAGGCTGGTAGTATTAGGCTGGGGAAGGCCAAAAACAGTGGCACCTACCACCCTGGTAATGCTGCCTGCTGCTGCTGTGTTGTATCTGGCTGGTTATGAAAATGGGGGGGGGGACCCGACATCGTTCTTTCCAATTATTATTTTTTTTTTTTTAAATGAGGTGGGGTCCCCCCCATTTTTCATAACCAGCCAGATACAATAAAGCAGCAGCAGCAGCCTAGCATTACCAGGGTGGGAAGGGCCACTGTTTTTGGCCTTTCCCCTCCTGATAATACCAGCCTGTGGCCACCCTAGTGGCCGACCATCACTACAGATGGTCAAGTACTGTATGGTACCCGGCTCTTCCCAGCACCCCTGGTGGCGGTGGGCACTGGGGTAATAATCAGGGTTAGTGTTAGCCTCTGCACCGGCTAACACTAAGCCCCGCCTTAGCAAAGGATGCTGTCAATCAGCCGGCGGCTATTACTAAGGCGGTAGTAATATAGTTTAAAAAAAAAACACAAAGACATAGAAAAAAATATTTTATTGAAATAAAATAAAAAAAACACACAACCCTCATTAACCATTTTATTGATAATAAAAAAAAAAGCCATCATCGAAGTAGTCCTGGAATCCGCCGTATTCCAACGACCGAACCTGTAAGAAAACACACCAAAAAACCGATTAGTAACACGTGTTAGGCTTAGATACAGGGCCCATGTGTGATACTGTCTGTGGGACCCTGTATCTAAGCCTACCACAAGGTAGGCTTAGATACAGGGTCCAGCAGACAGTAATCTTATACAGTATAAGATTACTGTGTTCTGGGGCCCTGTATCTAAACCTACAGTGTGGTAGGCTTATATACAGGGCCCATGTATCTAAGCCTACCATGTGATTGGCTTAGATACAGGGCCCAGCAGACAGTATCACACAATCTGTGATCCTGTCTAATGGGCCCTCTAAGCCTGCTACATCGTAGGCTTAAAGGGGTTGTGCAGTCCCTAAACATTGATGGCCTATCCTCAGGATAGGCCATCAATAGCTGATGTGTCGGGGTCCGTCTCCCGGGACCCGCCAATCAGCTGTTTTGAAGGGGCCGCAGCACTCTTACGAGAGCTGCTTCCCCTTCATTTCACTACTCGCTCACAATGTGAATCGCCGACACCGATTCACAGTGTGACCGGAATGAAGGGGAAGCAGCTCTCGTACTAGTGCTGGGGCCCCTTCAAAACAGCTGATTGGCAGGTCCCGGGAGTCGGACCCCGCCAGTCAGGGCTAATCTTACCATCCTCTTCAGCCGCAGCGGTAGTTCTGTCCTCTCGATGCTGTGCGCGGCGCATAGCGCTGTGACGTCATGCGCTGCGCACAGCGCTTGACGTCAGGACCTCCGCTGCGATCCGGAACCAGAAATGTAAGTTCTCGTGTATTATTTGTAGGCAGAAAAAAATCAGATTTTTTTTTTTTTTACGCTGTTTTTATTGTACACGCATATCCTTACGTCTTTTTTTGCCGCTTTTTATGCTGATTTGTTAAATACTTTACCTAAATACCTGTAGGGTATGTTTTAATATGTACTGGCAAAATATATGTGCTGTGTATTTTGCGTGCGTTTACACATGCAAAAACACTTAAAAGAGCAAGCAAACGTTTTTTTGGCAGCGTTTTAAAGCCTCACATTGACTATAACCCCTTCCCAACATTTGTCGTAAGTATACAGATGTAGCCGTCTTTACCTTGACTTTTAACGCATTAAATAAAGAATGGCTAGATCTCTTATCTTCGCTAAAAACAGTAGAGGAGAAAAAACAACACAAAGCGCACATAGTGCATCAAATTATATAGTAAAAAAAGTCACAGATAGGTGATCAGTTCTGCTGACCTGGTTGACATCCTTGAAAGCGTGTTTTAAAATATTGCTGCAGCCTGGGTTCCGATCCGGATCCAAAGGGTCCAGAGGTAAATAGTAGTTGAGAAGTTTGAGGGAAAAAAATTATTTTCCCTGGCGCTGCTAACTGGTAAAACCCTTCTTGAGTAGTGAGGATATAAAACAAGCAAATGTAATATCAGATATTGTTTTCTTTACTACGTGTTTCGAGGCCGGACCGGCATCTTTATTAGGTAAAATAGAATTTGTATTTTACCTGATGAAGAGGCCGGTCTGGCATCGAAACGCATAGTAAATAAAACAATATCTGATATTACATTTGCTTGTTTTAAATCCTCACTACTCAAGAAGGGTTTTACCAGTTAGCAGCGCCAGGGAAAATCTATTTTTTCCTCAAAGTTCTCAAATTACTAGATCTGTTATCTTGACTTTTTCAATGACTTTCCAATGGCTTTTGTTGTGTGATATGGCTACATATGGCTACATCTGTACGTCATGGAAAGCCAGTGCTTCCCGCAAAATGTCGTATACTTACGACAAATGGATGGCACCGGCTCAGAAGCTGAGTCGGTGCCATCATCCCCGGATGTCAGTTGTATCTTACAGCTGACACCTTGCTGTTTTGGCAGGGACCAAAGTTAGCTTAGATCCCCGCCATTAACACCTTAAATGCAGCGGTCAAAAGCGATCGCTGCATTAAAGGTGTTTGCAGCTCTTCAGCACCCCAGCAATGAAATTGTCAGGTGTCGGTGGCTGCAATGGCAACCGGAGACCTAAGAGTGGCCTCTTGGTCTGCCTAGTAGAGAAAACTTCCAGCCCCCGCCCGGAGGCGGGGCCTAAAAGGCTTCCGTAGCCGCTGGCAAGTTGGCGTTGACTCAGGAGATGAGCTGGCATCATTAGCAGTGGATATCAGCTGTATGTTACAGCTGACATCAACCTCTAACGGCAGGAAATGGTGCTAGCTGCGATCCCTGACATTAATCCCATAGATGCAGCGATCGAAAGCGATCGCTGCATCTTTGTGGTTGTCAGCAGATCGGCAGCTCTGTACCCCCTTATTATACCACCTAACTATGCCCCTGATGTACTCTGCCCAGCTTACATATACCCCCACATTATAAACTGAAATACCAGTAAAACTCCAAACAAAACTACTACCAAGCAGAATCCACTCTCCAAAAGCCAAATGGCGCTCCCTCCCTTCTGAGCCCTACAGCGTGCCCAAACAGCAGTTTACTTCTACATATATGGCATGGCGATACCCGGGAGAACCCTTTTAACAATTTGTGGGGTGTGTGTGTCTCCAGTGGAATAAGCTGGGCATGACATATTTGCCACTGAATTGGCATATCTGGAGAAAAATTGAAATTGGAAGAAAATGTCATTTTTATTTTCACTACCCAATTCAAATAAAATCTATGAAACACCTGTGGGGTCAAAATGCTCTCTATACCCCTAGATTAATTCCTCAAGTGGTGTAGTATCACAAATAAAGTCCCTTTTGGGTAGTTTCTACTGTACTGGTACCCTAGGGGCTTTGCAAATGCGAAATGGTGTCAAGAAATCAATCTGTGCTCCAAAAGCCAAATGGCGCTCCTTCTCTTCTGATCCTTGCCGTGTGCCCAAAAAGCAGTTTATGACCACATATTGGGTATTCCGTACTCCATAGAAGTTGTTTTACAAATGTTGGGGTTCCTTTTTTCCTTTATTTGAGAAAATGAAAAATTTTGAGCTAAAGCTTACTGAAGGAAAAGGATTGTTTTTATTTCCCTTGCCCAATTCTAATAAAATCTATGAAAGACCTTTGGGGTCAAAATGCTCACTACAGCCCTAGATAAATTCCTCAAGGGGTGTAGTTTCCTAAATGGAGTCACTTTTTGGACGTTTGGTCCCTCAGGGGCTTTGCAAATGCGACATGGCCTCCGCAAACCAATCCTGCAAAATTTGAGCTCCAAAAGTCAAATGGCGCTCTTTCCCTTCTAAGCCCTGCTGTGTGTCCAAACAGCCGTTCATGAACACATGTGGGATATTGTTTTACTCGGGAGAAACTACTTTACGAATTTTGTGGTGCTTTTTCTCCTTTAGTCCTTGTGGAAATTAGAAAAAAAATAGCTAAACCTGCATTTTCTTTGGAAGAATGGAGATTTAAATTTTCACGGCCTACTTCCAATAATTTCTGCAATAATCCTGTAGGGTCAAAATGCTCACTTTACCCCTAGATCATTTCCTTGAGGGGTGTAGTTTCCCAAATGGGCTCACTTTTGGGGGATTTCCAGTGTTTTAGCACCTCAAGATCCCTTCAAAGCTGACATGGTGCCTAAAAGATATTCTAATAAAAAGAAGGCCCCAAAATCCACTAGGTGCTCCTTTGATTCTGAGACCTGTGCTTCAGTCCAGTAGCACACTAGGGCCACATGTAGGACAGTTTCTAAAACTGCAGAACCTGGGCAATAAATGTTGATTTGTGTTTCTCTGGTAAAACTTTGTGTTACAAAAAAAATGGATTAAAAATAAATTTCTGCAAAGAAAAAAATAATGACATTTTTAAATTTAACCTCTACTTTGGTTTAATTCCTGTGAAACGTCTAAAGGGTTAAAAATCTTTCTAAATGCTGTTTTGAATACTGTGAGGGGTGACGTTTTTAAAATGGGGTGACTTATTGGGGGTTTCTAGTATATAAGGCCCTAAAAGCCACTTTACAACTTAACTGGTGTCTGAAAAGATAGCCTTTTGACATTTTCTTGAAAAAGGGAGAAATTGCTGCTAAAGTTCTAAGCCTTGTAACGTCCTAGAAAAATAAAACAATGTTCAAAAAGTGATGCCAATCTAAAGTAGACATATGGGGATGTTAATTAGCAACAATTTTGTGTGGTATAACTGCCTAACGTACAAGCAGATACATTTAAATTTAGAAAAATGCTAATTTTTGAAAATTTCTCTACATTTTGGTGTTTTTCACAATTAAATACTAAATCTACCAAGCAAATTTTAACAGTAACATAAAGTCTAATGTGTCATGAGAAAACATTCTCAGAATCGCTTGGATAGGTAAAACATTCTGCAGTTATTACCACATAAAGTGAAACATGTCAGATTTGAAAAATTAGGCTCTGTCAGGAAGATCAAAAGTGGCCAAAGCGGGAAGGGGTTAATGGTAGATTTTGTCGCATTTTCAGACTCCTTTCTTTGAGATTTCTAGCAAGGGAAACGAAATCTCGCGAGATTACGGAAGTAAACGAGATTTCGTTTCACTTGCTGGAAATCTCACAGAAAAGATTCAGAAGTGTCTGGATTCTGAATACACATGACGTCCAGGCTGGATGATCATGTGTATTCATTATCAGGACACTTGATTAACCCCTTAAGGACACAGCCTATTTTGGCCTTGTGGACACAGCCGATTTTTGCAAATCTGACATGTGTCACTTTATGTGGTAATAACTCCGGAATGCTTGTGCCTATCCAAGCGATTCTGAGAAATTGTTTTCTCGTGACATGTTGTTCTTTATGATACTAAAAAAATTTTGTCGTTAAATTCAATATTTATTTGTAAAAAACACCAAAATTTAGAGAAAATTTGCAAAAATCTGCATTTTTCTAAATTGTAATGTATCTGCTTGTAAAACAGATCGTAATACCACACAAAATATTTACTAGTTAAAGAGGCTCTGTCACCAGATTTTGCAACCCCTATCTGCTATTGCAGCAGATAGGCGCTGCAATGAAGATTACAGTAACGTTTTTATTTAAAAAAAACGAGCATTTTTGGCCAAGTTATGACCATTTTTGTATTTATGCAAATGAGGCTTGCAAAAGTACAACTGGGCGTCTTGAAAAGTAAAAGTACAACTGGGCGTGTATTATGTGTGTACATCGGGGCGTGTTTACTACTTTTACTAGCTGGGCTTTCTGACGAGAAGTATCATCCACTTCTCTTCAGAACGCCCAGCTTCTGGCAGTGCAGACACAGCCGTGTTCTCGAGAGATCACGCTGTGCCGTCACTTCCCCAGGTCCTGCATCGTGTCAGACGAGCGAGGACACATCGGCACCAGAGGCTACAGATGATTCTGCAGCAGCATCGGCGTTTGCAGGTAAATCGATGTAGCTACTTACCTGCAAACGCTGATGCTGCTGCAGAATCAACTGTAGCCTCTGGTGCCGATGTGGCCGACACGATGCAGGACCTGTGAGTGACGTCACAGATCTGCACTGCCAGAAGCTGGGCGTTCTGAAGAGAAGTGGATGATACTTCTCGTCAGAACGCCCAGCTAGTAAAAGTAGTAAAAACGCCCCGATGTACGCACATAATACACGCCCAGTTGTACTTTTACTTTTCAACACGCCCAGTTGTACTTTTGCAAGCCTCATTTGCATAAATACAAAAATGGTCATAACTTGGCCAAAAATGCTCGTTTTTTAAAAATAAAAACGTTACTGTAATCTACATTGCAGCGCCTATCTGCTGCAATAGCAGATAGGGGTTGAAAAATCTGGTGACAGAGCCTCTTTAACATTTCCCATATGTCTACTTTATGTTTGCATCGTTTTTTGAACGTGCTTTTATTTTTCTATGACCTCACAAGGCTTAGAACTTTAGCTGCAATTTCTCGCATTTTCAAGAAAATTTCAAAAGGCTATTTTTTCAGGGACCAGTTCAGTTCTGATGTGGCTTTGAGGGCCTTATATATTAGAAACCCCCTATAAAACACCCCATTTTAAAAACTGCACCCCTCAAAATATTCAAAACCACATTCAGAATTTTTTTTAACCCTTTAGGCATTTCACAGAAAATAAAGCAAAGTAGAGGTGAAATTTACAAATTTTTTTTTTTACTAAATTCATTTTTCTGTAACACAGAAGGTTTTACCCAAGAAATGCAACTCAATATTTATTGCCCAGATTCTTCAGTTTTTAGAAATATCCCACATGTGGCCCTAGTGTGGTAATGGACTGAAATACCGGCCTCAGAAGCAAAGGAGCACCTAGTGGATTTTGGGGCCTCTATTTTATTAGAATATATTTTAGGCACCATGTCAGGTTTGAAGAGGTCTTGTGGTGCCAAAACAGTGGAAACCCCCCAAAAGTGACCCCATTTTGGAAACTACACCCCTCAAGGAATTTTTCAAGAGGTATAGTTAGCATTTTTAGTCCACAGGTTTTTTGCTAAATTT
Organism: Rhinoderma darwinii; assembly: GCF_050947455.1. Taxonomy (NCBI): domain Eukaryota; kingdom Metazoa; phylum Chordata; class Amphibia; order Anura; family Rhinodermatidae; genus Rhinoderma; species Rhinoderma darwinii. The sequence goes on from NC_134691.1 coordinate 184,407,961, forward strand.
ATTGGAACTGGTCTGTGAAAATGAAAATCTACTTTTTTTCTGAAAAAACATACAATGTTTTAGTTTTTACAAGGAATAAAGAAGAAAAAGCACCCCAACATTTGTAAAGCAATGTCTCTCGATTACGGCAATACCCCATATGTGGTAATAAACTGCTGTTTGGACACACGGCAGGGCTCAGAAGGGAACGAGGGCCATTTGGATTTTGGAGCGCAGATTTTGCTGGAATGGTTTTCGGTGCCATGTCGTGTTTGCAAAGCCCTGGAGGGATCATAACAGTGGAAACTCCCCAATAGTGACCCCATTTTGGAAACTATACCCCACAAGGAATTTTTCAAGAGGTATAGTTAGCATTTTTAGCCCACGGGTTTTTTGCTACATTTATTGGAACTGGTCTGTGAAAATGAAAATCTACTTTTTTTCTGAAAAAAACATTCGATATTTTAGACGATGTTTTAGATTTTACAAGGAGTAAAGGAGAAAAAGCACCCCAACATTTGTAAAGCAATGTCTCCCGATTACGGCAATACCCCATATGTGGTAATAAACTGCTGTTTGGACCCACGGCAGGGCTCAGAAGGGAACGAGGGTCATTTGGATTTTGGAGCGCAGATTTTGCTGCATTGGTTTTCGGTGCCATGTCGTGTTTGCAAAGCCCTGGAGGGACCATAACAGTGGAAACTCCCCAAAAGTGACCCCATTTTGGAAACTACACCCCTCAAGGAATTTTTCTAGGGGTGTAGTGTGCTTTTTGACCCTACACGGTTTTTGCTGAATTTATGGGAATTATGCCGTGAAATTGAAAATCTAATTTTTTTTCTAATAAAATGTAGTTTTAGCTCAGATTTTTTCATTTTTACAACAGATAAAGGAGAAAAAACACCCCAATATTTGTAAAGCCAACTCTTCTGAGCACAGCAATACCCCATATGTGGTAATAAACTGCTGTTTGGACACATGGCGGAAGTTAGAAAGGACGGAGCGCCATTTGACGTTTGGAGCTTAAGTTTTACTGGAATGGTTTGCAGTCCCATGTCACATTTGCAAAGCCACTGAGGGGCCAAAATAGTGCAAACCCGGCAAAAGTGACCCCATTTGGGAAACTATACCCCTCGTGGAATTTATCTAGCGGTATAGTGAGCATTTTGACCCCACAGTTTTTTTGCTGAATTATTGGGATTATGCAGTGAAAATGAAAATCAACATTCTTTCCACTAAAATGTTTGAATTGTTTTAATTTTCACAAGGAATAAAGGAGAAAAAGCGCCCCAACAATTGTAAAGAAATTTCTCCCGAGTACAGCAATACCCCATATGTGGTTATAAACTGCTGCTTGGATACACCGCAGGGCTCAGAATGGCAGGAGTGCTACTTGGAATGTAGATTTTGGTTGATTGTTTTTTGGGCGCCATGTCACATTTGCAGAACCCCTGAAGTACCCGTACAGTAGAAACCCCTGAGAAGTGACTCCATTTTGGAAACTTTACCCCTCAGGGTAATCATCTAGGGGTGTACTGAGCATTTTGATCCCACAGGTGTTTCATAGATTGTTTTAGAATGAGGCAGTGAAAATGAAAAATTATTTTTTTTCCCAAAAATATGTAGTTTTGCACCCAATTTTTTTTCCCACAAGGGGTAATGGGAGAAATTGGGTAACAAATTATGTGTTGTTTTTTCTCCTGAGTACGGCAATACCCCATGTGTGGCCCTAAACTGCTGTTTGGGCACATGGCAGAGCTCAAAATGGAAGGAGTGCCATGTGGCTTTTAGAGCACAGATTTTGCTGGACTGGTGTAGGGGCCCATTGTCGCATTTGCAGAGCGTTCTTAGGTACCAGAGTAGAGTGTAAAACCCTGAGAAGTGACCCAATTTTGTAAACGACACCCCTCAAGGCATTTATCATTTGCCTGGACATATGACAGGGCTTAGGAGTGAAAGGCGCATGTGAGACCTATTTTAGTGATTTTCGCAGCATTAGCCCACAACGGCAGGGCTCTGAGTTCAAATAGTAAAACAAACCCCCAAGTAGTGACCCCCATTTTGGAAACTGCACCCTCAAGGCATTTTGACCACACAGGTTGTTTTTTTTCTATTAGAAATGAATGCACAGTGGATGGTGCAAAGTGAAAATTTCCACAGGTATGTGCCATTTTAGTGCACAATATTTTGTGCCCAGTTCATGCCACTGAAGACAAATACCACAAACTGTTAAGCGGGTTCTCCCGGGTATGGCGATGCCATATATGTGGACGTACACTGCTGCTTGGGCACGCGGCAGGGCGCGCCATTTGGCTTTTGGAGCGTGGATTTTGCTCGCTAGTTGTTTTGTTTGGGGTTTTGCTGGTATTTCAGTTAGGCCTCATTTACACGAGCGTGTGCGTTTTGCGCGCGCAAAAAACGCTGCGTTTTGCGCGCGCAAAAGGCACTTGGCAGCTCCGTGTGTCATCCGTGTATGATGCGCGGCTGCGTGATTTTCGCGCAGCCGCCATCATATTGATGAGGCTAGTCGACGCCCGTCACTGTCCAAGGTGCTGAAAGAGTTAACTGATCGGCAGTAACTATTTCAGCACCCTCGACAGTGAATGCCGAACACAATATACACCAACCTGTGAATAAAAAAAGACTTTCATACTTACCAAGAACTTCCTGCTTCCCCCAGTCCGGGCTCCCGGCCGTTGCCTTGGTGACGCGTCCCTCTCTTGTCATCCGGCCCCACCTCCCAGGATGACGCCGCAGTCCATGAGACCGCTGCAGCCTGTGATTGGCTGCAGCCTGTGCTTGGCCTGTGATTGGCTGCAGCCTGTGCTTGGCCTGTGATTGGCTGCAGCTGTCACTTTGACTGAACTGTCATCCCGGGAGGTCGGACCGGAGTTATCGGTAAGTCAGAACGTCTTTTTTTTTTTACAGGTTCATGGATTTTCGGAGCGGAAGTCACTGTCCATGGTGCTGAACCAGTTTAACGCTTTCAGCCCCGTGGACAGTGACTGTCTCCTGACGTCGCGTACCCGAACATTTTTTACCGGTTTCGGTCAAAACGAGTTTGGCCGAACCCGGTGAAGTTCGGGGCGCTCATCTCGAATTTGACACTCCGTTTGGATGTTTGTAAACAGAAAAGCACGTGGTGCTTTTCTGTTTACATTCAGGAGTTTGACAGCTCTTGCGCGAATCACGCAGTTCGCACGGAAGTGCTTCCGTGCGGCATGCGTGGTTTTCACGCACCCATTGACTTCAATGGGTGCGTGAGTGCGCGAAAAACGCACGATTATAGAACATGTCGTGAGTTTTTTTCTGCGCACACGCAATGAGCGCAATTCACGCATCGTCTAAACAGCCCCATTGACTAATATAGGTGCGTACGACATGCGTGCAAAGCACGCGCGTCGCACGCGCGTATAATACGTTCGTGTAAATGAGGCCTAATGATGTGGGGGCGTATGTAAGCTGTGCGGAGGACATCAGGGGTATAATAAGAGAGTATAATAATGGGGTAAATAAATAATTATCCACAGATGTGTGGCCGGTGTCGTACTGATAAATGGCGCCCGATCTTATCCGCTTTTGGACACTTTGCACATTTTGCATCGCCATATTCTGAGAGCCAAAACGTCTTTATTTTTTCTCCACCGGAGCCGTGTGAGGGCTTATTTGTTGCGTGACAATCTGTAGATTTCATTGGTACCATTTTGGGGTACATGCGAGTTTTTGATCACTTTGTATTTAATTTTTTTGGCAAGCAAGGTGACCAAAAACCTGCAATTCTGATGTTTTTTATTATTTTTTTTTTTCGGCGTTCGCCATGCGCTATAAATGACAATTTTACGTTATTCTGCGGGTCGGTACGATTACGGTGATACCAGATGTATATAGTTTTTCTTATGCTTTGAAGCGTCTGCACGATAAAATCACTTTTGTTTAAAATAATTTATTTTTGGTGTCACCATATTCTGAGAGCCATAACTTTTTTATTTTTCCGTCAAAAAAGCGGTGGGAGAGCTTGGTATAATTTTGGGGTACATGCAACTTTTAGATCCCTTTTTTTATTCTGTTTTGCGAGGGGTAGCGACTAACAAACAGCGATTCTGGAATAGTTTTTTATTTAATTTTTTTACGGTGTTCACCGTACGGGTAAAATAGCATGATATTTTTATAGTTGGAGTCGTTACGGACACGGGGATACCACATATGTGTACTTTTTTTTATGTTTTTTGGTTTTTCCTATAATAAAAGGCTTATTATAGGAAAAAAGGCTGTTATAGTGTTTTTTAACATGAAACGTATTTTTTTTTACTTTTTTACAACATTTTTATTAACTTGTTTTAACTTGTTTTTTTTGTCCCACTAGGGAACGTGAAGGCATGAAGCCCTGATCGCTATTCTAATACACTGCACTACCTACATAGTGCAGTGTATTAGAGCTGTCAGCTATTCACTGACAGAAAGCCTAATAGGCTTCCGTACTAGGAAGCGATTGTTAGGCTATGGTTGCCATAGCAACCATCGGAACACCCACGGGTGCCGATGGTTGTCATTAGCAACCATAGGGTACGATCTAATCACTTAGATGCAGCGATAGCTGCATCTAAGGGGTTAATCGGGGGTTAAAAGGGGTTAATCTTGCTCCGGTCCTGGCCGTTAGGGCAAGATGTCAGCTGTGACAAACAGCTGACACCCGCGCCCGTGGCAACCATCGTGGTTGCCGACAGGCTACAAGACACTTCGATGCATCGATCACGTTGATCGATGCATCGAAGGGGTTAATCGGCCGGATCGGAGCCTAGCTCCGGTTCTGGCCGTTGCAAAGGGGCGTTGGACAGCTGATTCCCGGCGGTGTCATGGAGCTGTGATTGGTCAGTCTGCTTTGACTGACCAATCACAGCGATCGCCGGCAGGAGACCGCTGTGAATGGTCCCCTGCCGTCTTACTGTGCCGGTCAACTGTCATAAACAGTTGACGGCACAGTTCTGTCACCTTGTCCTTTGACAGGGTGACAGAAATTAGCCAGGACGCGCCGGTACGTCCCTGTGCCTTAAAGCACTTCAATGCAGGACGTACCAGTGCGTCCTAGTGCGCTAAGGGGTTAACGTTAATCTCTGTTTTTGTGGCTGCACATCGCTGCTGTGTAAATAAATGTAGAGGAGTGTATGATGCTGACTGGTCACTGATTGGTCAGCGTCATACACGTAAACACGCCCAGTTAAAAACACAATACACGCCCAGTTGGACATAACGAAAAAAAAAACGCCCAGTTGTCCATTTCAAAGCTCATTTGCATATATATAAAATAGCTCATAACTTGGCCAAAAATGAACGTTTTTAAAAAAAACAAAAAACTTTACTGTTATCTACATTGCAGCGCCGATCACATGCAATAGGAGATAGGGATTTGAGAATCTGGTGACAGAGCCTCTTTAAGCAGAGACAGGTTAATTAGCAATAAGCATTAAGCAATTAACCCCTTAGTGTCTAAGCCTGTTTTGGCCTTCAGGACCATCCCCATTTTTGCAAATCTGACATGTGTCACTTTATGTGGTAATAACTCCAGAATGCTTTTACCTATCCAAGCGATTCTGGGAATGTTTTCTCGTGACATGTTGTACTTTATGATACTGAAAAAATGTTGTCATTAAATTCAATATTTATTTGTAAGAAACGCCAAGATTTAGAGAAAATTAGCAAAAATTAGCATTTTTCTAAATTTTAATGTATTTACTTGTAAAACAGATAGTAATACCACACAAAATACTTACTAGTTTATATTTCCCATATGTCTACTTTATGTTTGCGTCGTTTTTTGAACATTCTTTTATTTTTCTAGGACGTTACAACGCTTAGAACTTTAGCAGCAATTTCTCATATTTTCAAGAAAATTTCAAAAGGCTATTTTTTCAGGGACCAGTTCAGTTCTGAAATGGCTTTGAGGGCCTTATATATTAGAAAGTCACCATAAATCACCCCATTTTGAAAACTGCACCCATCAAAGTATTCAAAACAGCATTCACAAAGTATTTTAGCCCTTTAGGCGTTTCACAGGAATTAAAGCAATGTAGAGGTGAAATTTACAAATTTCATTTTTTTTCTTCAAAAATTCATTTGTAATACATTTTTTCTGTACCACAGAAGGTTTTACCCAAGAAATGCAACTCAATATTTATTGCCCAGATTCTGCAGTTTTTAGAAATACCCCACATGTAGCCCTAGCACGGTCATGGACTGAAACACAGGCCTCAGAAGCAAAGGAGCACCTAGTGGATTTTGGGCCTCTATTTTATTAGAATATATTTTAGGTACCATGTCAGGTGTGAGGAGGCCTTGTGCTGCCAAAACAGTGGAAACACCCCAAAAGTGACCCCATTTTGGAAACTATACCCCTCAAGGAATTTATCTATGGGTATAGTTAGCATTTTGAACCCACAGTTTTTTTGCTAAATTTATTTGAATTAGTATGTGAAGGTGAAAATCTACTTTTTTTGTGAAAAAATTAGGAAATTTTAAATTTTTACAAGGAATAAAGTAGAAAAAACACCCCAACATATGTAAAGCAATGTCTTCCGATTATAGCAATACCCCATATGTGGTAATAAATTGCTGTTTGGACCCACAGCAGGCCTCAGAAGAGAAGGAGCACCATTTGGATTTTGGATTTCTGATTTTGCTGGAATAGTTTTCAGTGCCGTGTCGCGTTTGCAATGCACTGGAGGGAATAAAACCGTGGAAACCCCCCAATAGTGACCCCATTTTGGAAACTATACCCCTCAAGGAATTTATCTAGGGGTATAGTTAGCATTTTGAACCCACAGTTTTTTTGCTAAATTTATTTGAATTAGTATGTGAAGATGAAAATCTACTTTTTTTCTGAAAAAAGGTAGCCATTTTTAATTTTTACAAGGAATAAAGGAGAAAAAGCGCCCCAACATTTGTAAAACAATTTCTCCTGATTATGTAAATACCCCATATGTGGTAATAAACTGCTGTTTGGACCCACACCGGGGCTTAGAACGGAAGGAGCGCTATTTGGCTTTTGGAGCTCAAATTTAGCTGGAATGTTTTTGGGTGTCATGTCGAATTTGCAAAGCCCCTGAGAGACCGAAACAGTGGAAGCCCCCCAAAAGTAACCCCATTTGGGAAACTACACCACTTAAGGAATCTATCTAGGGGTATAGTGAGCATTTAGGCCCCACACGTCTTTTGCAGAATTTATTAGAATTAGGCCGTGAAAATTAATATCAACATTATTTCCACTAAAATGTTGAATTTTTTCAATTTCACAAAGGATAAACGAGAAAATGCACCCCAACGTTTGTAAAGCAATTTCTCCCGAGTACGGCAATACCCCACATGTGGTCATAAATGTTTTTTCATTAGAAAGTAATTAACCCTTTACGAACTGATTCATGTTTTGCTTTTTCGTTTTTCCTCCCCGCTTTCCAAGAGCCACTACTTTTTTATTTTTCTGTCAATAGAGCGGTGTGGGGGCTTATTTTTTGCGGGACGAGCTGTCGTTTTTATTGGTACCATTTTTTGGTACGATGCCATATCGGTGGACATAAACGGCTGTTTGGGCAAGCTGTAGGGCTCAGAAGGGAGGGACGCCATTTGGCTTTTGGAGCGTATATTTTGCTTGGTAGTAGCTCTGGCGTTTTGCTGGTATTTCAGTTTAGAATGTGGGGGCACATGTAGGCTGGGCAGAGTACATCAGGGGCATAATAAGAGGGTATAATAATGGGGTAAATAAATAATAATCCACAGATATGTGGCCGGTGTCGCACTGATAAATGGCGCCCGATCTTATCCACTTTTGGAACGCTCTGCACATTTTGCATCGCCATAATCTGGGAGCCGGAACTTTTTTTATTTTTTCACCACCGGAGCCGTGTGAGGGCTTATTTGTTGCGGGACAATCTGTAATTTTCATTGGTACCATTTTGGGGTACATGCGATTTTGTTGATCACTTTTTATTCAATTTTTCAGCAAGCCAGGTGACCAAAAACCATCAATTCTGACAATGATTTTTATTTATTTTTGACGGCGTTTACCCTGGGCTATAAATGACCATTATACTTTATTCTGCGGGTCGGTACGATTACGGCGATACCATATGTATATACGTTTTTTTATGTTTTGCAGCGTTTGAGCAATAAAATAACTTATTTAGAAAATAATTTATTTTCTGTGTCACCATATTCTGAGAGCCATAACTTTTTTATTTTTCAGTCAAAAAAGCTGTGTAAGGGCTTGTTTTTTGCGGGACGGGTTGTAGTTTGTATCGGTACTATTTTGGCGTACCTGCGACTTTTTGATCACTTTTTATTACATATTTTGTGAGGGGTGGTGACCAAAAAATAGTGATTTTGGCATTGTTTTTCGTTTATTTTTTTTGCGGCGTTCACCGTGCGGGAAAAATAATATTATAGTTTTATAGTTGGGGTTGTTACGAACGCGGTGATACCAAATATGTGTACTTTTTTTTTACGTGTTCATTTTTTTTCCTATAATGAAAGACTTATTATTGGAAAAAAAGCAGTTCTTGTTTATGTCACTTATAACTTTTATTTTTACACTTTTTTTAAAACATTTTTATCCTTTTTTTTACTTTTTTCACTTGTCCCACTAGGGGACACTTAGACCTGCAGCTCTGATCGCTGCTGGAATACATTACACTACACACGTAGTGTAATGCATTTCAACTGTCATTGTGACGTGACAGTCACACTGACAGGAAGCCTACGACGACCACCCTCGGGGTGGTCCTCATAGGCTTCTGTACATGGCAACCCGGAAGCCATTGTCTGGCGTCCGGTTGCCATGGGTACCATCGCCAGCCCCCGTGATTTCACATGGGGGCTGCCGATCGGCGCTAAAGACCTTAATTGTGGCGTTCAAAATCGAGCGCCGCAATTAAGGGGTTAACTGCTGATCGGCAACGGGGAGAGCAGGGCTGACACCCTGCACAGTTAACCGCCGGTTGATGTAGATGCCCACGTAGCAGCTCTGATCCAGGGGAATATGCTCGACTTCTGCCCATGATGTAGCTGTAGAGCGTGTGGAATGTGCCCTGATCTGCAGAGGAGATTGAAGGTCACTGGGATGATAGCATTTTTCAATTGTCGACCTAATCCACCTGGCTAGGGTGGCTTTACTTGCTTTTTGCCCCTTATTAGGACAGGCATGTTGAAGGAACAGATTTTCTGCTTTTCTAAAAGCCTTTGTCCTTTGAATATAGGTGAGAACTGCTCTTCTCACGTCCAGTGTATGCCAGTTTTCCTGATCTTCAGTAACTGGCAATAATATTTATTTTTATATTCTAAAAAGGAAGGAACTTTAGGCAAGAACCCAGGCACGGTACGTAGTAGAAGACAATCTCCCAGGTCCCTCAAATAGGGTTCTTTGAAGGAGAGGGCCTGAAGCTTATTGCCAACAGGAAGAAGGCTTTGAAGGAGAGAAATCTGATGGACGACTCATGCATGGGTTCAAACGGTGGCTTTGTTAGAGCCGACACCACTACAGAAAGGTCCCAGGAAGGAGAGGGTACCTGAGAGACTGGGCTAAGGTTTCTTAAAGCCTTGAAGAAGGTCTTCACCAACTGTTAGTTGGAGAAATGATTTTGCAATTGGGCATTGATTGCCGTGAACTGTACCTTAAGGGTACTTAACTTCAACCCTTTATTGAAGCCCTCCTGAAGAAATTGCAGGATAGTATTCAGAGAGACTGTGTTTGCTGAATTCCTAGAGCACCAGGTGGTGAACAGGGTCCAGACTCTTTTATATACTATGACTGTTGAGGGGCGTCTGGCTGACAGCAAGGTGTTAATGACTTTAGACGAGAGCAACATTTCTGTCAGATTCTGCCGGTCAGTCTCCAGGCCGTGAGGTGTAGACTGCGAGGGTTCGGGTGAAATACCCCTCCCTGGGACAGGAGGTCCGGTGACACCGGCATTTTCAGGAACCTGCCTTTCGAGAGAGACAACGCTAGGGAGAACCAGGCCCTGTGGGGCCAAAATGGCAGGATTGCAATAGCTTCCGCTCTTTTGTCCCAAACTTTTCTCAATACCCTGGGTATTAAGGGGAGGGGAGGAAAAATAGATAAATTGTTTCCTCCAGCTGACAGACAGGTCATCTACTGCTACTGCATGGTGTGTGTGGTACAGAGAACAGAAGCCGAGGACTTGGTTGTTCTCTTCCGATGCCATCACATCCAAGTTTGGCATTCCCCATGTGGCAGCGAAGCTTCTGAAGACCTGAGGGTTGGGACTCCACTCCCCCGGATGGAGGATATTGTGGCTGAGGAAATCTGCAGTATGGTTCAAGGAGCTCTTGATGTAAACTGCTGAAATTCCTAACGAGTGTTGTTCTGCCCAACTCATAAGTCGTCTGCATTCAGCCGACATTGAGGCACTCCTCGTCTCTCCTTGCTTGTTTATATAAAAAAAACAGTTGCCAGGTTGTCCGACTGCACCAGGAACTGGGTATTTCCCAGATGAGATTGAAAAGACATTAGCGCCAATCTCACTGCTCTGAGTTATTTTATGTTGGAGGATAGTGACACTTCCTTCTGACTCCATCTGTTCTGAACCCATAGGTGATCTACATGGGCACCCCAGCCCCAGGAGGAGGCATCGGTCGTGCGGAATTTCTGTGGTGGGGGAACAAGGGACTTGCCGGACCGGAGAGTGTCCGCGATTAACCACCAGTTGAGGTCTTGAAGGGTGAAACTGGAGACTTTGAAGAAAGCATCTATGTTCCTGAAATTTTTGTCCCGAGATCTGAGGAAGTCGAGCTGCAGTGATCTCATGTGGGTTTTGGCCCAAAGGACCGCATCCATAGATGAGGTAATCAGACCTAGGACTTTCATAGCTCCTCGAACCGATATATTCGGATGGCAAATAAGGTGTTTTATTGAACCCTGAATTGCAATAATTCTCTCCGGAGACAACTTGTCATCGACAGGGAATTCACCATGAATCCTTGGAATTTCAGATTCTGTGATGGCGAGAGCTGTGACTTTCTGAAGTTCACAAGGAACCCGTGAAAGTGAAGAAACTCCAATGTAGTTTGGAGATGTTCTTGGAGCAGGGTGTGATGTTTTGAGATCTTCAAAGGCTACAGATAACTGTTGTTTGAATCATTGCATAAATCCCCTAGAATCCTTACTGGGAGGGGAGGCGACGGAGGTGGAGCATGATACACATATATCTGACAAGGCGTCTTCAGGCAGAGACTGGAGGCATTCCCTCAAAGCCTGTGCCTTTTCCTACCTTCTCTTCTGGCAGACATCTAGAGAAGAGTAGAGACAAATGTATGGTAGGAAATCTGCATAGCCATTAGCATCGAGACACATCAGGACCCATCAAGGTAAACAGCCGTACTGACCTTAGCAAGCAAAGGGCTGTCCAGAAGCAGAGTGCGCAATGATTCAAATGTGATACCGGCATTATGAGCCCGCTGCATCAGCGCGTCACATCCGGGGGGTGGGGTCAAGCTGACATCACTTCCGCCCCCATCCATGCCTCTGTAACGCAGAGCAGCACTTCCGGATACTGGGAGAGCGCAGGCGATCGGACAGGCAATCCACCTCAGACCTAGACGAATGGGGATGCTCCAACAGGGAATCCTCCTCCCCTGCTACTGTTACATGGATGAGGTAAGGTGCCCCGTCGCCGTGTACCAAGACAATGTCTGCCATCTTGGCACACCTTCTCGGCTGAGGGACAGAGACGCAGCCCTGTATGCAGCCGGGAATAAATACGCTGGGGCCCGGTTACCGGTATTTACTTATAGGGGAAGTCCTTAATTGTTTAATTGCTTAATGCTTATTGCTAATTAACCTGTCTCTGCTTAATTGTACCTATGGAACTAAAACCCATATGTGTTGTGCTGCCAAGGACGATCAGGAAATTACAAGTACAGCAGTAAAATAGACAGATATAAACATCAATTATAGGAATCAATGAAAGAATCCCTCATTACACCACTGTCCCTATAGTTGGCGCCACACAGTAGATAGCTTTTACACCCACACCCTGTACATAGACCCCCTGTAGAGAGCGCCACACAGCCCCTGTAGATAGTGCCACACAGCCCCTGTAGATAGCGCCACACATATTCCCCTCTAGACAGCTTCACCCCCCTGTAGATAGCAACATACACAGCCCCCCTGTAGATAGCGTCACACACATGCCCCTGTAGATAGCATCACACACAGCCCCCTGCAGATAGCGCCACACGCAGCCCCCTGCACATAGCACCACATGCAGACCCCCCTGTAGATACTGCAACACAGCTCCCCTATACATAGTGCGACACAGACCCCTGTAGATAGTGCCACACAGACCCCCATTGTAGATAGTGCCACACAGACCCCCCTGTAGATAGTGCCACACAGACCCCCCTGTAGATAGTGCCACACAGAACCCCCTTTAGCTAGTGCCACACAGACCCCTGTTGATAGTGCCACACAGCCCCCTGTAGATACTGCCACACAGCTCCCTGTATCTAGTGCTACACACAGTGGCATAACTACCGTTGCAGCAGCCGTAGCGGCTGCTACGGGGCCTGCGGCTTAAGGGGGCCCATGCCGCTAGCTGACACACCCCCCCCATATGCCCGGTGTCATCACTAGCCACTAGCTTTTATAGAAGATACACACAGTACATAGTTACAGTTCTGGGTTTACCATTACTTATTATTTTGTCTAACTCTCTCCTCTAAAATTAAAAGTATCAGCATTGATTTTGCTTCTTACCGTTAACCCTGTAACGCTGAATGACAAACATGTACGGCATCAGGGGGGGGGCTAGTTGCCGCAGAATGACATACGTGTAAGTCGTTCTGATCGTGTGTGCACAGGAGCTATATGCCTATTAGGCCGTGCAAGAGGCATGATCTAATAGACTGCCTGACAGTTTTACGTTGAATAATGCCGAAGCATTATGTCAGCGATCAAATGATTGCTTTGTGAAGGCCTCAAATTGGACTTACAAAAAGGATTAAATACAGTGAAAATTTTTATTTAAAAGTGCACAGTAAAGAAAAAATTAATACACATAAAACCATTTTTTCATAAAAAGTGCCATAATTTTGTAAATGTATAAAAAAAGAAAAACCCATATATATATAAATATATATATATATATATATACACATACAGTGTATATATATATATATGTATATATATATTTATATATGTATGTAGTATTGCAGCGATCATAATGACCTTATCAATAATAGGAACGCTGTACAAAAAGCCAACAAAAACAAAGTTGGAATTGCTTTTTTTCCCGTCAATCCCAAAAAATTATAAGAATTTATAAATAAGTCCCATGTGTTCCACCATGGTACAGTGCTATTGAGAACTAAGTCACACAAGAAACAAGGGAACATTTGGATACATTTGGGCGGATTAAGGGTACCATGGGCCCCTGGTACTTTTTCAAGTCTGGGCCCCCCGCCAAACTCTGAAGACGCTGTACCGTATATATTTGCAGATTTCTGTTTAGGCGGCCACAGATCTTTCACGGTTTTGAATTAGCTGTAAAAGCAGAATGAGCCATAGAGAAGAGAAAAATCACAATACTTTGATACACTGTGTGTGAAGGATTTTTTTTGCGGGATGAGTTGTAGTTTTTATTGGCATCATTTAAAGTCCTTTATAATGGGTGAATTGGAAAAAACTGAGATTCCTCCATGGTTTTATGGGTTTAGTTTTTACTGTATATATTTACCTTCTCTTAAGGTAAAAGTAGATTTAACCTCTCCTTTTACCTTAAGATAAGGTAAATATATACAGCCCCAGAACCAAGCTCAGTACATATATACAGCCCCAGAATCAAGCTCAGTACACATATACAGCACCAAAACAAAGTTCAGTACATATATATATCATCAGAACCAAGATCAGTACATAAATACAGTACCAGAACCAAGTTCAGTACATATATACAGCCCCAGAACAAAGCTCAGTACATATACTGTATACAGCACCAGAACCAAGGTCATACATATATACAACACCAGAACCAAGCTCAGTACATATATACAGCCCCAGAACCAACCTCAGTACATATATACAGCCCAAAAACCAAGCTCAGTACATAAATACAACATCAGAAACAAGATCAGTACATAAATACAGCACCAGAACCAAGTTCAGTACATATATACAGCCCCAGAACAAAGCTCAGTACATATATACAGCACAAGAACCAAGGTCTTACATATATACAGCACCAGAACAAAACTCAGTAGATATATACAGCACCAGAATCAAGGTCATACATATATACAACACCAGTACCAAGCTCAGTACATATTTACAGCCCCAGAACTAAGCTCAGTACATAAATACAGTGCCAGAACAAAGCACAGTACATATAGAGAGCACCAGAACCAAGCTCAGTACATAAATAAAGTGCCAGAACCAAGCTCCGTACATATATACAGCACCAGAACAAATACAGTTCAGTACAGAGATCATTTGCAAATTCAGCTTAACCTCTGCCCTATTAATTTGTACAACATAAAACGATAACTCCCAGTACAGCCTGAACAATGGTTAGGATATTCTGGCAGTTGCTGCTTAACAAAAGAGAATGCTACCATCCGTCATCTCGCTGCAGATCATACAGTGACTACAGTACTGATCAGCCACAGGGAGAATAAATATTTACATTGAGTGACTCACAGGTGACGTCTCAGATTATTTTTCGTTCTTTTTATCATTTCTTTTGTATCCTGTCCAGACCTCTATGATGACTTCTCCCGGGCACGGCCCATTTCTGAAGTTTGCAGCTCAGATGTCTTCGGCTCCTCACTTTTCCAACATTTCTGCACCTATAAACGAAGATAAAATTCTCATGATGCCATACTATGCTTCTAAATATAATAGTATCATACACTGTGCCCCTGAATATAATAGTACTATACACTGTGCCCCTGAATATAATAGTATTATACACTGTGCCCCTGAATAAAATAGTAACATACAGTGTGCCCTGTATACAATAGTACTATACAATGCGCCCCTGATTATAATAGTACTATACACCGTTTCACTGAATATAATAGTACTATACACTGTGCCCCTGAATATAATAGTATTATACAATGTGCCCCTGAATACAATACTAACATACAGTGTGCCCTGTATACAATAGTACTATACACAGCGCCCCTGATTATAATAGTACTATACACCGTTTCACTGAATATAATAGTACTATACACTGTGCCCCTGAACATAATAGTATTATACACTGTGCCCCTGAATATAATAGTACCATACACTGTGCCCCTGAATACAATAGTACTATATACTGAGCCCCTGAATATAATATTACTATACACTGCGCCCCTGAATATAATAATACCATACACTGTGACCCTGAATATAATATTATTATACACTGCGTCCCTGAATATAATAATACCATACACTGTGACCCTGAATATAATATTATTATACACTGTGCTCCTGAATATAATCGTACTATACACTGCGCATAGTATCATACACTGTGCTCCTGAATATAATAGTACTATACAATGTACTCCTGAATATAATAGTACTATACACTGTGCCCCTGAATATAATAGTACTATGCACTGTACTCCTGAATATAATAGTACTATACACTGTGACCCTGAATATAATACTACTATACACTGCGCTCCTGAATTTAATAGTACTATACACTGCGCCCCTGAACATAATTGTATTATACACTGTGCCCATGAATTAAATTGTTTTAAACACTGTAAAGTAAAACACCACACACTAACAATGCCCACTGTAGTTAGCGCCAGTCACAATGCGCCCTGTAGATAGTGCCAGTTACAATGCCCTCTGTAGATAATACCCCTTGTAGATGGCGCCAGTCACAATTCCCCTGTAGATAGCGCCAGTCACAATGCCCCCTGTAGATAGCGCCAGTCACAATGCCTTCTGTAGATAATGCCCCCTGTAGACAGTGCCAGTTACAATGCACTCTGTAGATAATGTCCCCTTTAGATATTGCCAGTTACAATACCCCCTGTAGATAGTGCCAGTTACAATGCCCTCTGTAGATAATGACCCCTGTAGATAGCGCCAGTTACAATGCCCTCTGTAGATAATGTCCCCTGTAGATAGCGCCAGTTACAATGCCCTCTGTAGATAATGTCCCCTGTAGATAGCACCAGTTACAATGCCCCCTGTAGATATTGCCCCCAACGCAGCCCAGAAAAAAAAACATTCTCATCAGTCCCCGTTCCCGCTCCATCCTCCAGCGACGCAGGACTGGTCAGAGACCAGATAGCGTCATCCCGCCTAACGGCGCAGTCGGCATGATGATGTCATCACGTCGACTGTCATTAGAAAAGCGCCGAATGGGAGGAAGGGAACTGATAGTTCCCTGTTTCGCCATCGCTAAAGTAATCAATTGTATCTGCATCCTAAGGACGTGGATACAATTAGGTAAGGGGTCCTGCTTCACCACGGTTCTCTGAACCGGCTGTAATTTTAACAGCCGCTACGGGAGAACCAAGGCGAACTGGGCCACTTCCAGCCTCGGGCCCTGGGCACTTGCCCAGATTGCCCTTATTATAATCCGCCCATGGATACATTGATGGAAAAATGTAAAAGTTATGGGACTTGGAATGAGGCAACAAAAAAAAACTATTTTTAAAAAAAAATTAAAAGTGTTTTTATTGTGCAAAAGTAATACAGCATATATAACAACCCCTATAGATATCTGGTATCATTGTACTCATACCAACCCATAGAATAAAGGTAACATGTTAATTAAGAACGACGGAAATTTTAAATTCTAAAATTAATGGCGGAATTGGTTGGTTTTCTTTTATTCCCTCCCAAAAAAAAGGTTCATAAAAGTTAATCACTTGATTATACATACCTCAAAACGTTAACATTAAAAAACACAACTCATTTCACAAAAAACAATCCCTCATACAGCTGCGTCAATTAGCAAAATAGAAAACATATGGCTCCTGGAATGCAACAATGAAAAAACGAAAAAAAAGTGCTTGATCCGGTTTGTCCAGTCCTAAGACATTTATGCACAATCCCCATAAATATATATATATATAGATACTACCATATAAATACTGTAATAACATATGAGTACAACATAGGTACCATACAAGAAGATTTTTATTACATTTAATCACAAATAGTAAAAACAATGGCCAGCACGACCTAAAAAAATTGACAAACAAGTTTAAAACAACATGGTGGTGGTGGGGGGGACTACAACATACAGAGCAGCTTATCACACCAGTACAGTACAAAAAATAGCAGCGAATAACACAGAGTATCACATGAAATAGTAATACATATTGCACACAGAGACAAAAAATGTATACACTCAGTATATTACTGTTTATCAGTGCTGTCTCAAAAAATATATAAGATGTCTATAACACGGATATCGCTAGGTTAAAATACCAACCACTGTGCTGCATAGTGAGTCCCAACTATAACCAAACCACCACCACAGAACCCCGATGCACGTTTCGCCGTCAGCTTTTTCAAGGGATTGGTCGGTTCATTACCATCTTAAATGAAAATCAACTAAATATCAAATTAACATATGTGATCAGCCAGGAAGAAATGGAATTTCTTGATATCAAAATTACTGTCAACAATTTGGGTAGGTTGAATACTACTGTGTTTCGGAAAGAAACATCTGTCAATGCTCTTCTACATGCTTCATCTTTTCATCCCTCTCATACAATTCGTGCTATTCCAACAGGCCAATTTTTGAGGGCAAGAAGGGTATGTGACTCCCATGCCAATTTTGAGGATGAAGCATATCATCTGAGGAATCGTTTTTTACAACGAGGTTACCACAAGCGTGACATAGAAAATGGATATCAGAGAGCAAGTATTGCTGATCGAAATGCCCTTCTAACCCAACAAAAACACAGAAAATCTGAGAATGTGGTAAGATTAATCACAACCTACAACACACAGTGGGCAGAAAAAAGAAAGATTTTGGAAAGATACTGGCCAATTTTACTATCTGACCCTGATTTGAGAAGATATTTACCTACCAGATCCCAAATAACGGCTAAGAGAAGTAAAACGTTGGGTGACCATTTGGTTAGGAGTCATTATACAGCTCCCCAACCCAACCCATACATCATTGGGTCAAAGGGACCTGATTGGGGTTCATTCCCCTGTAGTCATGGTGCAATATGTAGTTTGATGGTAAAAACGAACACATTTTCCGATTCCGATAACCAAAGGTGCTTCAAAGTGGTACATTTCATTAATTGCAGCACCTCTGGAATTGTATATATGGCCTCTTGTCCTTGTGGTTTGTCCTATGTTGGCATAACAACTAGGGTAATGAGAGTAAGAATACAGGAACATGTATGGGACATAAAGAATGCTGGAAAAATTGCCGGTGACCATTTGGACAAAATCAATAAACTGAAACCTATCCCTAGACATTTTAGGGAATTCCATAACAACAGATGGCAAGAATTAAGAGTCCGTGGAATAGACAAGAACATCACTGGATCTCGAGGTGGAGACGCTTTTCGGAAACTGGAAAGGATAGAATGTAAGTGGATAACAAAATTGAAGACTAGTTCTCCTTTCGGTCTGAATGAAAAAATGTTTTTTGCATCTTTTCTATAGCTGTATACACTTTTATAGCATCTTCCTAATTTTAATCTTTATATTCGTTTGGATATTTTGGTGTAGTGGTATGGATGAGTGTAATCAGTTAGGAAATTGGTAGCTAATTTTTGCACATAAATGTGTATTAATTGATATATATATATAAAGATGGCACCCTGTGCGAAATTATCTTTTGGCGCCCCACCCCATCATTAAAAAAAATGCCCCATAAAAAAATTATAATGCCAATTTAGTGCCCCCATACAGTATAATAATAATATTTAATAATATATTACAACCCCTTCAAGGACACAGTATTTTGTCCTCTAATTGTGCCCACAGTATTATGCCACCTGTAGTACCCTACACACAGGGGCGTAACTAGGAAAGACTGGGCCCCATAGCAAACTTTTGACTGGGCCCCCCCCCTCCCCTGGGTATCACACAACCCCCCCTTCTAGATAGTGCCTTTTTTACAGCCCCCCCTGTAAATAACGCCATTCAGCCCCCTCTGTAGATAGCGCCATACAGCCCCCTCTGTAGATAACACCATACAGCCCCCTCTGTAGATAGCGCCATACAGTCCCCCCTGTAGATAACGCCATACAGCCCCCTCTGTAGATATCCTCTAAGAGGGGGCTGTATGGCGTTATCTACAGGGGGGACTGTATGGCGTTATCTACAGGGGGGACTGTATGGCGATATCTACAGGGGGGACTGTATGGCACTATCTACAGGGGGGACTGTATGGCGCTATCTACAGGGGGGACTGTATGGCGCTATCTACAGAGGGGGCTGTATGGCGTTATCTACAGGGGGGACTGTATGGCGCTATCTACAGAGGGGGCTGTATGGCGCCATCTACAGTGGGGACTGTATGGCGTTATCTACAGGGGGGGCTGTATGGCGCCATCTACAGAGGGGGCTGTATGGTGCTATCTACAGGGGGGCTGTATGGCGCTATCTACAGGGGGGCTGTATGGCATTATCTACAGGGGGTCTGTATGGCGTTCCCTACAGGGGGGGTCTGTATGGCGTTATCTACAGGGGGGCTGTATGGCATTATCTACAGGGGGTCTGTATGGCGTTCCCTACAGGGGGGGTCTGTATGGCGTTATCTACAGGGGGTCTGTATGGCGTTCCCTACAGGGGGGTCTGTAGGGAACACCATACAGCCCCCCCTGTAGGGAATGCCATACAGACCCCCCTGTAGGGAACGGCATACAGACCCCCCTGTAGGGAACGCCACACAGCCCCCCCTGTAGGGAATGCCATACAGCCCCCCCCTGTAGGGAACGCCATACAGCCCCCCCCTGTAGGGAACACTTTACAGCCCCCCCTGTAGGGAACGCCTTACAGCCCCCCCTGTAGGGAATGCTATACAGCCCCCCTGTAGGGAACACTATACAGCCCCCCCTGTAGGGAACGCTATACAGCCCCCCCCCCTGTATGGAACGCCATACAGCCCTCCCCCTGTAGGGAACGCCATACAGCCCCAACCCCGCAAAAAAATGCGACCTACAGTGTGAAAAGACAAAAGACATGTATCCCCTATCCACAGGATAGCCATGGCTTGAGAAAGGTTCCAGTTCGAAACGTTGCTGTGTTGAGGTGAATAAATCCACCCTGCTTGCATCTACTCTGAAGTCCTGGTGCCGTTACTGTGTTCTATGCTTCTTTCTATTGTGTTTTGGGGAATTTATTCACCCCCAGGTAACGAGCACATGGCCTGATTTTTTGGAACTATTGGAGTGCTGTGTTCATCTCTTTCTGGACTGTATATATATATATATATATATATATATATATATATATATATATATAGATAGATATAAGAATTGAGTGAGCTGAAAAGTTGCAGGGTGATTAAAGTCCACCTGCTTCACGAATATCTACTGGAGTGCTGCCGTTCTTTTCTTTTTTTATATGTGATTTGGATGCTAGATCGGCATTCAAGGGCTTGCACCCAGGTCATCTTTTTTCATTACAGTGCTACTTTCCTGTTATAGATATATATATATATATATTCCACTGGAAGAAGAACAGTAAACATGGCACTCACTGTAAACATATTTAGTGCTGTGGATGTAATTGGAGGACAAATTTTTGTGACCAATGACTGGTGAGATGCCGTAGATTTGGTAGACTACAGAAAGTACAGATGTAGCCAAGTTTATCTTGACTTTGATAACTTGCTGCAGCGTGATATCACACAACACAAGCCATTGAAAAGTCATTGAAAAAATCAAGTTAAAGTTTGACACTGTGTATTTAATGCATTAAAAGTCAAGTTAAAGATGGCTACATCTGTTCATAAAGCAACATTGCTAAGTAATTGTTGAGTTGTCATGAAGACTAAACAGTTTTTAGCCAATAATGGCTTTAAAAATAAGTGACCTATCTGTTGACAACAGTCTTTCTTAATGATGAATTCTTTCTTGGCTGCAGATCTGCAGATAATTGAATATCTTACTGAAATTCCTGTCTAATAGCTTTAATTATTTACTTTATCATTGCAGAAATCTTGTGCTTGGTTGTACAGTATCTGAAGAAGCAATTGCTTCTTTAATAAGGCAATAGCATGTGCCATATATGCATAAGGTAAAACCGAAATAGGTATAGAAAAGAGAGAACCAGCTATAGTAGAGATTAGGATGTGTGTAAAGAGCTGATAAACATCAGGTGGTCAAATGACCAGTGAAGAGGTCGATCATTTTTGTGAATGGCAGCTGCAAGATCATCTGTTACGTTTGAACAATGGCCCTTTATATAGCCACTCTCCACCCATCTAAAATTGGGTACTCAAGTTAAAGAGTAAAGGCTCTATTACACTGGCCAATTTTGGCGGGTGCAACAAGCGGCGATCAACGAGACAGCTCGTTGATCGGCGCTCGTTTGCTCCTGTCACAAGGAGGTATGTATGTAGGTAAGCGGTTGTTACTCCGATCGCTCGTCCCCATTCATTATTATCATATCAGCAGTGCGTCTCCAGGGAAATGTGCTGCCGACAACAATAATACTTCCGTTTTTTAAAACGATACGATCAGCAGATGAACAAGCGTTTGCTCGTTCATCTGCTGATCACAGCCCTGCTAACACAATGCAATTATCGGCAACAAGCGTTCTGTGAACGCTTGTTTGCCCGATAATTGCCCAGTGTAAAACGGCCTTCAGGGTCCTCTTACATGGCCCGATGTGGGCCGTGTAAACGAGCACTGATAAACATGACAGCTTGTTGATTGCCTTTCATTTGCTCCTTTCACAAGGAGCTCTATGTCTGGGGACAAGCGCTCGTTACTACGATCGCTCGTCCCCATACATTTCTATCATGATGTCAGCATGTCTCCCTGTTTACACAGGTAGATGTGCTGCCGACAACGATAATAGTTTCAGCTGCATAAACGATACAATCATACGATGAACGAGCATTTGCTCTTTCATAGGCTGATCATTGGCCTGTTTACACAAGGCAATTATCGGGAACGAGCATTCTGCGAATGGTCGTCGGCCCGATAATTGGCCTGTGTAAAAGGGCCTTAATTCTTGTTTTACCAAGATTCACACTCATAAACATATTTTCTGTGTACATCAGTCAGGAGTTAGGCATTGTAAATTATAATTTGTGTAAAATTTCTAACAATCGGCCAAAACAATTGACAAATGTTGTATGTGTAAAGGCACATTTGGTCAAGTTTAAATAACTGTAACCTTGAAAATTTATTCAAGGCAATATCTGCAATGTTTCAAAAGTATGATATTTTTCATAGTATTTGTACATATCGATTATTATTTTAAACGGATAATCACAAGTTACCCTTAAGACAAGTAATTCAAAGACCTATAGCTTGTTGATAATTTGTAAACAGAAGGTGGAGACATGTATATTTTTTCCATAAATGCTATGCACATATATATATTTTTTTAATATTTAACAATGTATCATGGGATTTCCAACAACTTTTTAATTGGTTTCTATTAAAATAATGTATTTACCATTTGAGATACAACTTCTATTTTTCCTGTATATCGAAGTCATCTAAAGTTACAATATGGGTCCATAGGTTTCCTTAGCTGCTGTGACAATCAGCACTTGTAAGGCACAATAATATGGCCATGTGCATGGAGCCTCAGGCCTAAATTCTAGAAATGTGCAGAGGAAGTGAATACACTTTATTTTAATGATACTGGGATTCATTTATCAATGCTATTTAGCAGAAAAGATGGCATTGTTACCATGCTATGGGTAAAATGGCCTTTTTCTGCTAGACAGTTATAATAAATTATGCCCATTATCTTTAGATAATACCTCATTTGTGGTAGATTTCAGTTTTGATGACTTTCCATTTTGTTTTCATGTACTCATTCAAATTCAGTGACCAACATATGTCTAGGGAAAAGGGATATGTGTCGTTTTTAGTAAGAAGAATCCCTTTATTCACTCAGCAAAGACTCACGCATATTTATGGAACAATCACTCAACTTCTGTAGCTTCATCATGAGGATGTGATGTAAAGATAATTGTGGGCTTGTGCACATGGGCATGTTATGGTTCTATGCAAGCTTTGATTTTTACAAAGCCATAATATGGCACACATCGTGTGGGGTCATAGTGTGCCGCAGTATGCTGTTTTTTGGATATATTCTCCACTAGAAGCATTGGTTTTAGGGAATAGTATCTCCCTAATATATGGTGTAGTACAGAGGCTCCATATAGTGGCACATAAAGTGCCTATGGCAGAGCAGCAGAGACTCCTTGTGCCACAGTACGGGCTACATGCACATGGTTCTGCCATGTGCATGAGCCCTAAACTGCAGACTGTAATTTGTTGATGTTTTTCTTTAATTGGCTCTGCAGCATTTAGAGAAAAAATTCCCTGACTATTTCCAGGTAAGGTCACATGGGATTGCGTCACATGGTATCAGAGACAAAAAAAAATATTTAATTCCTACTTTATAACAAAACATTTTTACTGAAAGTATACAGTGCTGTGAAAAAAGTATTTGCCCCTCACCCGATTTCTTCTATTTTTGTTAATTTGTCCCAATTAAATGTTTAAGTTCATCCAACTAATATTAAGATATAAAACCTATATCGCCCATGTGAAATAGTAATTGCCTGTCTAAACCTAATAACTAGTTGTGCCTCCCTTGGCAGTAACAACTGGAATCAAATGTTTGTGATAACTTCCGATGAGTCTTTTACATCTCTGTGGAGGAATTTTGGCTCATTCTTCTTCACAAAATTGTTAATATTTGGCTACATTGGAGGGTCTTCGAGCATTAACTGCCTTTTTAAGGTCTTGCCACCGCATCTCTATGGGATTTAAGTCAAGATTTTGATTAGACTACTCCAAAACATTCATTTCACTTCTTTTGAGCCATTTAGAGGTGGTCTTGCTTGTGTTCTTTGGATCATTGTCCTGCTGCATAACACAACTGAAATTGGGCTTTAGGTCACGAGATGAGAGGCGGACATTCTTCTTCAGGATCTTATGATAGGAAACAGAATTCATGGTTCCATCAATAAGTCGTTCAGGTCCTGCAGAAGCAAAGCAACCCCAGACTATCATGCTCTCATGCTATGTTTGACTGTTGGTATGATGTTCTTATGGTGGAATGCAGTGTTACCTTTACGCCATATTTAGCGGACCTTCGTCCTACAAAAAGTTCCCCAGAATATTATCCCAAAAGTCTTGGAGTCATTTAGATGTTTTTTTTTTTTAAATTGTGAGACGAGCCTTTGTGTTCTTTTTGGTCAGCTGTGGTTTGCGCCTTGCCACTCTCCCATGGATTTGTACCGAGTGTCTTTATTATTGTGGAATTGTGTACATCGAACTTAACTGAGCCAAGTGAGGCCTACAGTTCTTTAGATATTTGTCTGGGTGCCTTTGTGGCCTCCTGGATGAGTCGTCAATGTGTTCTAGGTGAAAATTTGGTAGGCCAGTCAATCCTGCAAAAGGTTAACCACTTTTCTAAGTTTTTTGCATTTGTGGATAATGACTCTTGCAATGGTTTGCTGGAGTCCCAGAGCCTTAGAAATACTTTATATCTTAAATAAATCAAAGGAAGAAGCGCCTCATGGTGCGGAATCCCAAAACAATACTGAACAGAAATACAGGTGTAAGAATTATCCTCACCTGGGAAAGTTGTGTAGCGTCCAGGCACAATGCTGTTGAAAGGCATATAATGGATGAAGTTGCTGCTGCTTCCTAGCCAATGGGACAAAAAAAGTTCCACCGCGTGGCAATGGATTAGTGCGAAAAATTGTTAAATATATATATATATATATATATATATATATATGTATATATATATATATATATATATATATATATATATGAAATACATATATTAGAGGAAGTCAAGAAGCACTATTCGATCCGGAGGTGGAAAGATATTTAATTAAGTATTTAAGGACTATTAATTAAGGTAACGCGTTTCAACGCCGGACTGGCGCCTTCAGACCTAATACATTAAAAGCTACAGACAGTGTGGTTTATATACGTGAAAAACCGCCAAAATGCCCCCTGAGTGACAGTTACAACCACCAATCAGAGTAGACAAAGATAAACAAACAAATAAAAAAATAAAAAAATTCAATCACGAAAACTTTATTTCAAAAACAAAACAAAGAACATATAACAAAGGGTGCAATAGAATTAGGTTATTCATATGTTAATGTTGATTAGCTGTAGTAACTTGATTAAAAAGACTAATAAAGAATGTATGTAAAGATGTGCCCAGAGGAGTGGACATAGACGGAAGGACCGAAGGATCGAAGCCAGGGAGTTTAGAAGTTAGGGCATGATATGTCAGAAGCCGAGGCTAGGGAGTGAGTGGAGTGAAAATGCAATGCATCGCCAAAAACAAACATAACCCCGAAGTATAATGCTCAGTAGACCGTGAGCGCAGGGACGAGAGGAATAAGATCATTGGCGGCAGTATGACGGGAGGAGGCCAATCAGCGTTCAGCATTCAGCCAACCCCCAGTTGTCACGGAGATCGGAGGCTCCCCTGATAGGCTGGGGAAGCAGCCAAGCAGATATAAATATAAACACATGTACATGCTCACCTGTAGGAATATTAACAGTGTGCATGCACATTACCCAAGTAAACAAGAAATGTAAATGCATAAGATTAAATTATATATATATATATATATATATATATATATATATATATACAAACATCCAAAAAATCAAATCAATATGTATATATATGCATGTATGTACATATAAATAAATATACGTACAGAATTACAAAAAGGGTAAAAAAAAATACATGGTTGGGATTAAATGGTATTAATAAATAGATAAAGGTATGATAGGCGGCCTTAAAATAATGTCTCAATATACTCATTAAGACCATGCGGTTGTAGACATGACAGTTTATAAATCCAGTTCTCACGTTGCCGGAGTTTAACAAATCCATTGGGGATGGAATTAACAATTTGTTCAATAGGTATGATACTAATGCATTTAAAATCATTATTATGTAAAGTGGTACAGTGCCGTGATACACTATGTTTTAAAAAACCATTGCTGACATTAGACCTATGCTTATTTATCCGGTTTCTTAGATGCTGTATAGTACGTCCGATATATTGGAGGTTACAAGGACACTGTAGTAAATACACCACAAAGTCAGACTCACAATTTAAAAAGGTTTTGATTGGGAAAACCTCCTGTGTCACCAATGATTGGAAAGATGTTGTTCTATGGGTGATATTGAGACAACACAAACAACGGGATTTATTGCATCTAAATGAACCGATGATATTAGGCAATAAACTTAGTAGCTTTGTCTTCACTTGTCGAAGTCTACATGGTACCAGTAAATTTCTAAGGGTAGTGGACCTTCTAAAAGTCATCTTAGGTTTATCAGGTAGAACTTTTTTCAAGTGTGCATCATTAAGTAAAATATACCAATACTTCTTTAAAATACCTTCAATTAATTTATGGTCAGAATTAAAAGTGGTTAAAAAATTTGGTTTTGTCCTTAAATCAACATCAGTTGTTCTTGGTGGCGGTTTATTTTGTATGAGACAATCACTTTGTGAGTATGCCGACGCCTTTTTAATAGCCCCTTGATTTAGGCTTTCTGGATAGTGTTTTTCACGGAACCGTTTAGTCAATGTTTTACACTGTGTTAAATATGCATCATTAGTAGAACAGTTTTTTCTAATCCTTTTAAATTGGCCAAAAGGAATATTTGTTAGCCATGGTTGATAATACTTCTAAAGTCCAGATAGCTATTAATATCCACTTGCTTGAAAAAAGTACTCGTAGCAAGGTTACCCCTAATATCCTTTGAAATTAAAAGGTCTAAAAACTCAATACTGGCTTCTGAGTAATGGTGGGTAAAAGTAAGACCAAACTAATTATTATTAAGATACTCCAAAAAAAGGTTGCCATCAGTTTCTCTACCATGCCATAATAAAAACAAATCATCTATATATCCTTCGTCCCGACGAGCAAATATGACTCGTTCGCCTGGACTATGGACATAGCCTTATTCTCCAGAAAACTTCATTGGCATAAGTTCTTCAAAGACAGGAGAACCTGTCAGGAATATCATCTTGAGCTTGAAGACCTTACAACAGCTAGAGATTTATCTGATTAATTGGAGGATAATATTAGAGACAGGACAAAGGGGCCATTTACTAATTTAAAACTAACGAGCAAACATATGCCACCTGTCTGTAATAATCCCAACATTGAGATTTTCAAAAAATTAGTTGAGAAAGACTTGAGAACACTGGAGAATCACAAAAGCGACTATGCTAATCTGTCCAGAACAGAAAGAAGTACTTTACAGACTCTATCTAATAACAGAGAACTAATAATCAAACCCTCTGATAAAGGGGGGAATGTAGTTCTAATGGACACTAATAATTACCTTGAAATGTGTAAAAGAGTACTGGATGACAAAGACACATATCATCGCCTAAGAGAAAATCCAATGGAAATTTTTAAGGGGCAATTGAAAGATATTCTTGACAGGGCTCTATCTAAGGGACTAATCAACAAAGTCGAAAATCAATACATGTACCCTGAAGCGCCAAAAATAGCAACCTTTTACACTACCCCAAAAATCCACAAGGGGACGTGTCCTGTAAAAGGAAGACCTATAGTCTCAGGCATAGGTAGCCTCAACCAAAGCATAGGGGTCTATATCTATCAAATCTTACATCAATTTGTCCTTAGTCTCCCATCGTATATTAGAGACACCACTGGTCTCCTTTTGAAACCGGAAGGCATCACCCTGTAGAGAAACATGATATTTGCCACTATCGATGTTGAAGCACTATATAGCTCAATCCAACATCATATAGGACTTGAGGCTATATCCCAATTTCTAAAAACAAGAGGTAACCATCTCAATGAACACAATTCATTCGTTATGGAATTTATGGAATTTAATCTTACCAAAAACTTCTTTCTGTTCGGTGGGCACTATTACCACCAGCTCAGGGGTACAGCTATGGGGAGCCCTTGTGCCACCTCATACGCTAATTTACTCCTGGGCTGGTGGGAAGAAAATGTGGTCTTCTCGGACACCAACAATAAATGGCAGGAATCCATAGGCCTATGGTTAAGATTTATAGATGACGTGTTCATTCTATGGATAGGAACTCAGACTGACTTTGAAAAGTTTGTCTCTGAACTAAATATTAATCAAGTGGGTCTGAGCTTCACCTCAGTGAGTGACCCAGATAGCCTGGCCTTTCTAGACGTCCGACACTCTAGGGGTCTGGCAGTCAAGATTCAAACAGAGGTTTTCAGAAAATCTACTGCAACAAATAGTCTCTTGAGGTGGGAGAGTGCCCGCCCATATGCCCTCAAACGAGGCATACCCAAGGGACAATACCTCCCTCTCAGGAGAAATTGTTCTAATACTAAGACTTTTATGATACAAGCTGCAGATATGAGAGAAAGATTTCGAGATAGAGGATATCCGGAGCATATTTTGAGGGATGAGATCATTAATGCAGTTAAAACCAAACGAAGTGACCTACTAATACCCAAAGAAGAAATACCTATAAAAAAATAATAAGATGCGCATCATAGGCACATTCGATGGGGCACATGAACAGGTAAGAGAGGTTATCCAAAAACATTGGGGGATTCTCATGGAAGATGCTGACCTGAAGGAAGCTCTGGGTGAGAGACCATTAATCACTTTTCGGAAAAATAAGATTGTGAGAGACAAATTGGTACAAAGCCACTATAAACCAATACCTGTCAATGACTGCTGGCTCAATAGAAGACCTATAGGGACCTTCAAATGTGGCAAATGCTTGGCCTGTGACTCCGTAATGACATCAAAGGCTATAGTGAGTACAACAACTGGTAGAGAATACATCACTAGAGAATTCATTACTTGTTTATCAAAAGGGGTCATTTATATGGCCAAATGCACATGCCCTATGGACTATATAGGTAAAACTAAACGCGAATTTAGGAGACGTATTAGGGACCACTATAATGACATACTAAATAAAAAAAGATACACCTATTGCGAGACATATCTGGGCAATGCATGGAGGTAACCCTAAGGTCATTCAATTTCAGGGAATACAACACTTTGAACCGAATCCAAGAGGTGGAAACTGGGACAGGGACCTCTTACAAGTAGAGAGCCGCTGGATTCACAGAATGAGAACTGTGGCTCCAGAAGGGTTGAATGAAAACCTCAACTATGCATGTTTTCTCTAAAATCTCTTTCTAAAAACCTATGTTAAAGTTAGTCCTTAAATGCAAACAAATACAGAGCTATTAGACATACATATATTGTTACAAAAAACAACTATGGATGTAAGAATGTAATATGTCATAAAAAAATTATAATAATTTTTTAACGGATGATTTGACAGCAGCAAAAAACGCTCTAATATCTGTATGGTCTGATAAGGGCCCTAAGCTCAGGATATACAAGACTGTCACATCCACGCATAATTATTGTAGCACAACACTTGACTAATATCTATATCTAGGCAACAATGTAAATAAAACTAAATAATATCTTATACACTTAGGTAACCTTGACTTGGAATGTTTAGTAGCCTTTTGGGGATATGACTGAACTAATTCCCTAAACACCAACATGCATCCAGCCTATTTAGGAGGCAGGGAGGACTGAGTGGTGTGATATTGAGTGGAATGTGATGAGTTAACAGCATTCCTCTCCTATTGGATGTCTGACGACCAAGACCCTGGAAGAGGCGGAGCCAACACATATACAAAAGAGCATGCGTTCAAGTGCTCGCTGCCATTGCCATATGATTTATCAAGCTGTGAGGCTCACACACTCCCTGATGAACCAGAACATATGGGAAAACGTGTTGGAGTATGACCTCTAGCATAACCACTATATCAGTATAGGGATAGGCTCCAGAGACAACGGGGTCGTTCTTTTTAGTAAGAGTGCCCGATATCGTTGTCGACAGTGAAGGCTGAGAATCTATTTGTGGACTAGGTAGAATACCACTGTATACTCCGATGATCCCGATCAGCCCTGTTATAAGCACTCTCAGTTACGAAACTAACTGAGGATTTGCTTCAGAGACAACGTGGTCGTTCTTGTAAGAACAAGTACCAGATACCGCTGTGAACAGAGGGGCAGAAATTTCGTCTGGGGATTGACAAAATACCACTGTACAACCCTATGATCTTGAACTACCCTGCTGTACTCACTCTGGGAACATTTATCCTACACTTATCAAGCTTGACACGCAGGCTGTATATGCAATAGGAGTACCACCTCTAGCATAACTATCATATCAGTACAGGGATAGGTTCCAGAGACAACGGGGTCGTTTTTTTCAGAACGAGTGCCCCATATCGTTGTTAACAGTGAGGGCTGAGAATCCTTTTGTGGATTAGGTAGAATACCACTGTATACTCATGTAATCCCAATCAACCCTGTGATAAGCACTCTCAGTTACGGAACTAACTGGGGATTGGCTTTAGAGACAACGTGGTCGTTCTTGTAAGAACGAGTACCAGACACCGTTGTCAACAGAAAGGGCAGAAATTTAGCCTGGGGATTGACAGGATACCACTGTACAACCGTATGATCCTAAACTACCCTGCTTTACTCATTCTGGGAACATCTATCCTATACTCATCAAGCCGAATACGCAGGCTGTATATGCAATATATTATCACACACAACGATATTGTTATTCCATTTTTATGGGAAAAAAAAAAGTTATATTTTAGAAATTTACCCTTCCCCAATATATTTGTTACAAAGTTGGGAGAAATATAAGGGGCCCAGCCCGTTGATTTATTACTGGGAATAAACAATCATCTATATGTCTGCAGTATAAAATGATATTCTGAATGAAAGTGCGATGACTATAAATGTACTGATCCTCAAATAAGCCCATATAGAGGTTTCCGTATGATGAAGCAAATCTAGAGCCCATAGCACAGCCTCTTGTTTGTCTGTATATAGTGTTATTAAAACTGAAGACATTTTGATCTAAAATGAAACGTACACAACCCAAAACAAAATTACTCTGGCTTAATGGCATATCCGAGTCCTTGTCTAAAAAGTGTTTTATGGCCCCAACCCCATTGTCATGAGGTATATTGGAGTAAAGTGCCGTGACATCAGCAGTTAAAAAATTCAATTCTTTAAAAGAGAGGGATGTATCAAGTGCTTGTAGCTCCTTAATATCTTTTAGATATGATGGGAGTTTTATTAACCACTTATGTAAGTGCAAGTCAACAAAATGGGAAAGATTACTAGTCAAAGACCCTATCCCAGAGATAATAGGGCGTCCAGGGGGTGAGGTAAGTATTTTGTGTAGTTTAGGTAGATGATAAAAAAATGATAGGACAAGGTCATGAATATCTAAAAACTTGCTCTCTTTTTTATTCAGAAGATGGTTATTAACGGCAGTGGTAATTTGTAACTTATAGTCAACAAGATAGTCCTCTAGTGGGTTTATCCTCAGTGTTTCACAAAAAGTATGATCGGACAGTATTCTGAGAGCCTCCGCGATATAGTCATCTCTGTCTTGGATAACGATACCACCACCTTTATCAGCTGATCTGATAACTACATTTGTATTGTCGGCTAGAGCCTTAATCACTTTTTTCTCCGCAGGGCTAAGGTTACTCTTGGTAGGGCGTATTGATTCAAGAGATCTAAATTCATTACCCACTATATTTAAAAAAATGTAAATGGCGGATCCACGGTGATGTATGGGGTTGAAGGATGATCTTGGACGTACATCTACTGGAATAGACGTAGTTGTTGAGAGGAGTGGCACCTCTTTGGACTGAGGCTCATTATTTGCCATAATTTTAAAGTGCCTAGTTATTGTGAGATTACGGATGTAAGCATTAAGGTCCAGGAAAAGTTAGAAACCATCAGGTGATGAAGATGGACAGAAAGATAAGCCTTTGGAGAGCAGTGACATTTCATTATCTTTAAGTAAATACTTGGAAAGGTTAAAAAGCTTTATTGTTTTGTTCAGTGTTTTTTTTCTTTTCCTGGCGTATTTGAGGGAGTTTTTGTTTTTACCTCCCCTGCATCCTCTATATCAATTTTTCTTTTTACTTGTGGTTTTTGAAGCGGTTGAAAGAAACGTTTTATGGGCTGGCTCTTTGGGTTTGCAAGCTGTGGTACTAACACAGAAACTGTTTGTGTCGATAGGCGGGTGAGAGCTGGGGAGGAGACAGATGACATTGTCAACTGTGATGGTAGACCTAAAAAAGAGACCATCGAGGATGCACTATCAGTGAAAGTCCTATCAGACTGATTAAGTAAGGACTCCAATGTGATGAGTAAGTCTGAAGATGTTGCAAAAGGGGTAATTGGGTCAGACCTAGTAGGGGACTTTTGGCTAAGTTCCATTAGTGTAGACTCATCATGTACAGTGAGTTGTGATAATGAAATGGGGGAACACAAGTTGCCCAAAACACCACAGGGCCATGATGGATAAGTTGAAAGTTGTTTGGGAGAGTGTTGTAATGGAGGATCAAGCTGTTGAATTTGAATTTTTTTTCTTTTTTTTTCTTTATTTGTTTATATACCGTTGTCTCCTCTGATTGGTGGTTGTAACTGTCACCCAGGGGGCATTTTGGCGGTTTTTCATGTACAGTGGAGGAAATATGTATTTAATCCCTTTCTGATTTTGTACGTTTGCCCACTGTCAAAGTCATGAACAGTCTAGAATTTTTAGGCTAGGTTAATTTTACCAGTGAGAGATAGATTATATTTAAAAAAAAAACAGAAAATCACATTGTCAAAATTATATATATTTATTTGCATTGTGCACAGAGAAATAAGTATTTGATCCCCTATCAACCATTAAGAGGTCAGCTTCCTCCAGACCAGTTACACGCTCCAAATCAACTTGGTGCCTGCATTAAAGACAGCTGGCTTACATGGTCACCTGTATAAAAGACTCCTGTCCACAGACTCAATTAATCAGTCTGACTCTAACATCTACAACATGGGCAAGACCAAAGAGCTTTCTAAGGATGTCAGGGACAAGACCATAGACCTGCACAAGGCTGGAATGGGCTACAAAACCATAAGTAAGACGCTGGGTGAGAAGGAGACAACTGTTGGTGCAATAGTAAGAAAATGGAAGACATACAAAATGACTGTCAATCGACATCGATCTGGGGCTCCATGCAAAATCTCACCTCGTGGGGTATCCTTGATCCTGAGGAAGTTGAGAGCTCAGCCGAAAACTACACGGGGGGAACTTGTTAATGATCTCAAGGCAGCTGGGACCACAGTCACCAAGAAAACCATTGGTAACACATTACGCCGTAATGGATTAAAATCCTGCAGTGCCCGCAAGGTCCCCCTGCTCAAGAAGGCACATGCACAGGCCCGTCTGAAGTTTGCAAATGAACATCTGGATGATTCTGAGAGTGATTGGGAGAAGGTGCTGTGGTCAGATGAGACTAAAATTGAGCTCTTTGGCCTTAACTCAACTCGCCGTGTTTGGAGGAAGAGAAATGCTGCCTATGACCCAAAGAACACCGTCCCCACTGTCAAGCATGAAGGTGGAAACATTATGTTTTGGGGGTGTTTCTCTGCTAAGGGCACAGGACTATTTCACCGCATCAATGGGAGAATGGATGGAGCCATGTACCGTCAAATCCTGAGTGACAACCTCCTTCCCTCCACCAGGACATTAAAAATGGCTCGTGGCTGGGTCTTCCAGCACGACAATGACCCGAAACATACAGCCAAGGCAACAAAGGAGTGGCTCAAAAAGAAGCACATTAAGGTCATGGAGTGGCCTAGCCAGTCTCCAGACCTTAATCCCATCGAAAACTTATAGAGGGAGCTGAAGATCCGAGTTGCCAAGCGACAGCTTCGAAATCTTAATGATTTACAGATGATCTGCAAAGAGGAGTGGGCCAAAATTCCATCTAACATGTGTGCAAACCTCATCATCAACTACAAAAAACGTCTGACTGCTGTGCTTGCCAACAAGGGTTTTGCCACCAAGTATTAAGTCTTGTTTGCCAAAGGGATCAAATACTTATTTCTCTGTGCACAATGCAAATAAATATATATAATTTTGACAATGTGATTTTCTGTTTCTTTTTTAATATAATCTATCTCTCACTGGTAAAATTAACCTTGCCTAAAAATTCTAGACTGTTCATGTCTTTGACAGTGGGCAAACTTACAAAATCAGCAAGGGATCAAATACTTATTTCCTTCACTGTATATAAAAAACACTGTCTGTAGCTTTTAATGTATTAGGTCTGATGAAGGCGCCAGTCCGGTGTTGAAACGTGTTACCTTAATAAATACTCCTTAAATACTTAATTAAATTTCTTTCCACCTCCGGATTAAGTAGCGCTTCTTGACTTCCTCTAATTTATGTATTTCATATATATTTATTATATATATATATATATATATATATATATATATATATATATATATATATATATATATATACATATATATATAAAAAACATATTTTTCGCACTGAACCAGAGCCTTAGAAATGGCTTTGAGATACTTTCCAGACTGGTAGATTTCAATGACTTCGTTTGGCATCTGTATTTGAATCTCTTTAGCACGTGGCATCATGAGACCTTTTAGCTGCTTCACATTGCCACACAGGTTCTATTTAAGTGATGTTTAGATTCAACAGGTTTGGCAGTAGTCATGCCTGGGTGTGGCTAATGAAATTTAACCCAATTGTCAATTGTGAATTTGGTTAACTGGTTCATTTAGTAGTGGAGGGGACAATTACTTTTTAGTTTTTCACATATGGCAAGGTAGGCTTGAACAACATATTTACCTTTAATAAATGAAATCATCATTTAAAAAAAGCATTTTGTGCTTACTTAGTACAAAACCTATATTACCATAAGAATAAATACCAATATAATAGTACAAAAACTAATTTATTAATATATAGTTGAAACAACCTACATAAAATCACATATACACATGGAAGACATTGTCAAAAACAAGAAATAGATAGAACAGAACTGGCAAATAATAACTGGGATCTACTTAGTCGCCATGTAAGACATCAGTACTAAGAATCCACATCATAACAAACATATGGCCAATATAAATAGTGTTTAACAGGAAATATCAATGTAGACAACATTTTTCCATTGAAAATAAATAACCAAAACCAATACTGACCTGGGTTTGCCATGTTAATACAATGCATGTCTGTCCTTCACCTCATCTTCCAACACAGGTTTCGCTATGTGCTTCCTCTTGTAGTGGGGAGGTGAGGGAGTGCTGGGCTAAGGCCTCATGCACACGACCGTAAAAACACCCGTTATTGCGGGTCGTTATTACGACCCGCAATAACGGGCTCATAGGCTTCTGTTAGCCACGGGTACCTTCCCGTTTGCTCACGGGAAGGTACCCGTGCCGTTAAAAAAGATAGAACATGCCCTATTTCATGCCGTAATAACGGCACGGGCATCCCATAGAAGTCTATGGGGCTCCCGTAATCATGGGTGGCTCCGTGTGTTCACCCGTGATTACGGGAGCGTTGCGAGGTCAGGGGACTACCCGGTCTGCAGGCCACAGCCCAGTGGCGTAACTACCGCCGGGACTACAATGAAAACTATGGCAGAGCGGGGAGGTATCTCCCCGCTCTGCCATAAACAAAAGACATGTATCCCCTATCCTGTAAAAAATAAAAATAAAAGACGTTCATACTTACCGACAACTTCCTGCTTCTCCAGTCCGGTCTCCCGCCCGTTGCCTTGGTGACGCGTCCCTCTCGACATCCGGGCCGACGTCCTGTTTGACGTTTCAGGCCATGTGACTGCTGCAGCCAATCACAGGTCAATCACAGGCTGCAGCGGTCACATGGACTGCCGCGTCATCCAGGGATGTCGGGCTGGATGTGAAGAGAGGGACGCGTCACCAAGACAACGGCCGGGTAAGTATGAATTTCTTTAACTTTTATTACAGAAAAGGCTGTCCCTTCTCTCTATCCTGCACTGATAGAGAGAAGGGGCTGCCGATTAGTGCAGTGCTATTTTGCTGCCAAAAACGTGCTCGTAAATACGGGTGGAATACGTGTGACACCGGACCCATATTTACGAGCACGGGTTCGTAAATACTGGTGCAAAACGGGTGGAATATGTGTGACACCGGACCCGTATTTACGCCAGTATTTACGGGTGTGAAAAAATACGGTCGTGTGCATGAGGCCTAAGGAGAAGGTTTGGGCTAGTAACCAAAAAAATCTAACAAACACTGACCTCTCTAACAAGCACAGATATTACATTATTAATCTTTGTTTGGTATTTTCACTTTTATTGCTTTGTATATTTTCACTATTTTCAAATAATTTTTTATTTGTTTTCTGTATGCACTTCGCATAAATATTTAGTAATATTATTGGTATATCTTTTTATTGTACTATGTATATATATGAAATAAATATGGTGAGCTAACTGCTTGTTGTGCTTGAATACATGGATCATATGCTGCCCTTTTATTTGCCCTTCTTCTAATTGGCTGCGTGCTTGATGATCTCTTTTTCACCAGGGTCGGCAGGCGGATATTCGCTGACATGTGCATGTAAAGAGGAATATATCCTTGTTGAAAATGTCCTTCTAATTATAGATTGTATATTATATTACAAGTAGTTTGATGAATAACTTGCAAAAATAGAAAAAATTGGGAAGGGGCAAATACTTTTTCACAGCACTGTATATGGTAATTTAAAAATGCTGTAAAGTTATAAGATTGAAAAAGAACTAATAGAAAATAATGGCATTTATTAAATCCTTAATAAAAGCAATGAGTTCATGTAAATGGATCTTGATTCACTGTAATTGTGACATTTTCTCTGGGGATGAAGGAAAACTATAGTGATATGCTTTTGTTTACAGTCACCACCATTTCCAGGTTGGTGATGCCCACTATGGCAACTGAACACAACAGAGGAATCCCCCAGGAACATTGCTTTAGGAGGAAAGGTGCTTGGGGACCAGATTGAAAAGAATATTTTTTGTTACACATAGAATTTTTTTTATCTGTAATACCAGATACACAGTGTTTTCCACTTCATTTCACAGTTATGTGAGCTAGGCTTTATATGTACATTTCTAGCATAACTTTTAGCTTCTGTAATGTATATATGACACACCTTAAAAAATGTTTTTAGTGTTACAGATACTGTTAATGTAGAAGACTTTAACTTGACATTTGTAGTGTTACATACCATGATGCAGCAAACTTTAACTTGCCATTTTCAATGACATGTTACAGATGTAGCCATCTTTAACTTGATTCTGATAACTTGCTGCAGCGTGATATCCCACAGCACAAGCCATTGAAAAGTCATTGAAAAAGTCAGATAAAAGATCTAGCCATTGTTTATTTAATGCGTTTAAAGTCAAGGTAAAGACGGCTACATCTGTATGTTTTGAGTGCCAAGGTTAAGCTTGCGGCATCATGGTATGTAACATGTTAAATATCAAGTTAAAGTTTGCTACATTTGTACTTGTGTTTTTAAAATTAGAGGCTTTCTCATCTTAGACATTGATGGAATATCTACAGGGTATGCAGAGAAATGTCTGATTAGTGGGGGATTGTCCACTTATAGAGGCCACGGGGTGCCTGGATCCCTGTTCTGCAAGGTTAATTGGAGGACATCAGTCACATCTAGGTGGAAGCTTTAAAGAAAGGGGGTCTTGCATGTGCTCAGTTCTCTCCATTCAAGTCTAGGGGAGTTACGGAAACATCCAGCAAGGACTACCACCTATCAGACATTTATGGCATATCTTGGGGATCTGCCATAAATGTCTCCTTTAAAAAACGGGCTACAGACATTCTTAATTATAACCATGTTACTACCAAGACTACTAAGACATTATTACAGTAAAATCCTTAAAAAAAAATCAGTAAACATGGACAGACTAAACATACTGAAAAAAAATCTAAATATAATAATAATAAAATGCCTTTTACTAAAAGCAAGCAGGAACAGCTTATTACTGTGAACAAAAATGCTAGATGCATACTTGCTGTATTGAGCTCTTCTTGCATCCATTATCATTACCTCCATTTCAGCTAGATGAAACAGATAATAGCAGATCACAGGAAGATGTCCTTTGCTGGCAACCACTTTCTTATATGATGAAGAAATAATGGGCTAATATTCCATTTTAACCATTATAAAATGTATTTCAATATGTCCATATATTATCTGCTGTTACCATCTATTTTATTTTTCTTTGTACATGGAACAGAGGTTATAGAATTTAGACAAACAAGTACACAGGTCATCAAGTATAGTCATGGCCCGCACACAAAACAAATGATAAAGACTGACCGACATAATATTTAATATGTGTGTTCATATTATTCTAGACTTGGTATGTATTTGTGTATACATGTGTTTATTTGTGAACCCATAGTTTTGTATTATAATTATTATTTACAGGACGGTGGCTCAGTGGTCGGCACTGTTGTCTTCCTATTGGTTTCCTCACACACTCCAAAAACATACTGATAGGTTAATTAGCCTCTATATATTATGAGAATGGTCTGTGGTCAACTGGTCTTATATTTCTAAGTATATGAAAAAACGACGGAACACTTGCACAACTGAGACAAACGGAAAACATATGCACCGGATCCGTCACCATTGAAATCAATGGTGAAGCAAACGGAAACATGGATCCGCTTAATTTCAGTCAGGGTGCCGTTGTGATGGAAAGCTCAGACCAAACGCCAGAACGGAGCCCTGATGCAGATGTGAACGAAGCCTTAGGCCTCATTTACACGAGCGTGTGCGTTTTGCGCACGCAAAAAAACGCTGCGTTTTGCGTGCGCAAAAGGCAATTGACAGCTCCGTGTGTCATCCGTGTATGATGCGCGGCTGCGTGATTTTCGCGCAGCCGCCATCATAGAGATGAGGTAGTCGACGGCCGTCACTGTCCAAGGTGCTGAAAGAGCTAACTGATCGGCAGTAACTCTTTCAGCACCCTCGACAGTGAATGCCGATCACAATCTACACCAACCTGTGAATAAAAAAAGACGTTCACACTTACCATGAACTGCCTGCTTCCTCCAGTCCGGTCTCCCGGCCGTTGCCTTGGTGACGCGTCCCTCTCTTGTCATCCGGCCCCACCTCCCAGGATGACGCGGCAGGCCATGAGACCGCTGCAGCCTGTGATTGGCTGCAGCCTGTGCTTGGCCTGTGATTGGCTGCAGCTGTCACTTGGCCTGAATTGTCATCCCGGGAGGTCGGACTGGAGGAAGAAGCCGGGAGTTTTCGGTAAGTCAGAACTTCTTTTTTTTTTTACACGTATATGTATATTGTGATCGAAAGTCACTGTCCATGGTGCTGAAACAGTTTAAGTCTTTCAGCACCGTGGGCAGTGACTGTCTCCTGACGTCGCGTACCCGAACATTTTTTGCCGGGTTCGGTTAAAACGAGTTCGGCCGAACCCGGTGAAGTTCGGTGCGCTCATCTCTAATTTGACACTCCGTTTGGATGTTTGTAACCAGAAAAGCACGTGGTGCTTTTCTGTTTACATTCATCCTTTTGACAGCTCTTGCGTGATTTTCGCGCATGCAACGCAGGACCGTCAGTGTGGCATGCGTTGTTTTCACGCACCCATTGAAGTCAATGGGTGCGTGTTGCGTGAAAAACGCAAGAATATAGAACATGTCGTGAGTTTTACGCAACGCACTCACGCTGCGCAAAATTCACGCATCGTCTAAACAGCCCCATAGACTATTATAGGTGCGTACGACACGCGTGAAAAGCACGCGCGTCGCACGCGCGTATAATACGCTCGTGTAAATGAGGCCTAAGGCTCTGTTCAAATGGCGTTTACAGTTTATGTTTAGCGCATACAGCGGGAAAAGTCAGACTATAAATCCCAAATGTTTGGAACTGTATCATATAAAGTTGCATACGCCATGCATAGGCTGCCATGTTAATTTTTTTTTACACGTATACCAAAAGGATATTCGTTTGGCATCGTCATGTCTTAAAGGGTCTATGGACACGTTTAGCGTATGCGTCAAGAGTTATTCCCTGTGTACACGCTGAACATGCAAACCAAACGCTGTGTGAACATAGCCCAACTTTAAAAAAAATAGCATCTAAGTCTAATGAGGCTTTATCAATATAAAGCTACATACGCGTTACGTATCGTTATACTCTACATACTATATATACAATAAAATAAGAGATGAGCGGAGCTTTGAAAATTCTCTTATCAATATCTTTCCCAGGAAGCAAAATCATTCAATTTACCGTAAACCACATTACTCATTACAATGTCTAAGAGCAATAAAATATGCTGTTTTATTATATGCCACGTGTTATCAATAACATATGAGATGTTATTAGTATTAGCAGTAGTGTTAATGACCATTACTATTATTAGTATATTAGTAATAGCAGGGGTAGTAGTGTTAATGACCATTACTATTATTAGTATATGAGTAATAGCGGCAGTAGTAGTGTTAATGACCATTACTATTATTAGTTTATAAGTAATAGCGGCAGTAGTAGTGTTAATGACCATTACTATTATTAGTATACTAGTAATAGCGAGAGTAGAAGTGTTAATGACCATTGCTATTATTAGTATATGAGTAATAGCGGCAGAAATAGTGTTAATGACCATTAATATTATTAGTATATGAGTAATAGTGGCAGTAGTAGTGTTAATGATCATTACTATTATTAGTATATGAGTAATAGTGGCAGTAGTAGTGTTATTGACAATTACTATTATTAGTATATGAGTAATAGTGGCAGTAGTAGTGTTAATAACCATTACTATTATTAGTAAATGAGTAATAATGGCAGTAGTAGTGTTCATGACCATTACTATTATTAGTATATGAGTAAAAGCGGCAATGGTAGTGTTAATGACCATTACTATTATTAGTATATGAGCAATAGCGGCAGTAGTGTGTTCATGACCATTACTATTATTAGTATATTCGTAATAGCAGGAGTAGTAGTGTTCATGACCATTACGATTATTAGTATATGAGTAATAGCGGCAGTAGTAGTGTTCATGACCATTACTTTTATTAGTATATTAGTAATAGCGGCAGTGGTAGTGTTAATGACCATTACTATTATTAGTATGTTAGTAATAGCAGCAGTAGTAGTATTAATGACCATTACTATTATTAGTATATGAGTAATCGTGGCAGTAGTAGTATTGATGAACATTACTCTAATTAGTATATGAATAATAGCGGCAGCAGTAGTGTTCATGACCATTACTATTATTAGAATATTGTCTCGGTCACAGGGTATGTGGACCCACTAGGCAGCTCCGACGTAGCGGAGAGGCAGCTGACCAGGTCTCAGTCTATACAAAAGTCTATAGTAGTTCGTAACACTCGGGTACTTGAACTAGTCCAGACAGTGGCTGTGGCTTCAGCACGGATGGAGGTCGGTGAAGCAGGTTGCGCCAGACGTGGCAGACAGTAGAAGACACTGGATGTGGCAAATGACAGCAGGTGCAGTAGGACACTACTCCAACACTAGTAGGCACAGGAACAAGAACACAGCACGGGATACAGGAACAGGTAACAGGGCACGGGTAACAACTGGAATGAGAAACACTAAGGAACCATTTGCAAGACAGACTTGGGATATACGGCTGGGGAGGAAGATTTTCGTATAAAACCCCCCTCCAAATTCTTCTTGATATAGGTTGACATGGATAAAGTCTCTGGCAAGGAGAGAGGATAGACCCGTCCACGGGGAAGAGAAGCATTTGGTACCAGTTCAATGGGACAGCCATAATTCCGATGTGGAGGCAACGTCTCAGCCTCTCGCTTGCAGAAGACATCCACAAAACTGGCATACTGAGATGGTAGATCGGAGAATGACTGAGGCAGAGGGGGCATAACAGGACGAAAATGTGACAGGCAATGGCTATGGCGTCTGGAACCCCATTGAAGAATCTCTCCGGAACTCCAGTCAAGAAACGGGGCGTGTAGGCGAAGCCATGGCAGACCCAGCAGGATAGGATTGATAGCCTTAGGTAGTACAAGGAAGGCAATCTGCTCTGAGTCAAGAGCTCTGACCCGTAGTGTAGACGGCTCCGTGATGAACACAATCAGATCGGGCAATGGTAGACCATTCACAGAGGCCACAGCCAGGGGTCTTTCCAGAAGAACTGTGGGTGGATGTAAACGATCCACTAGATCCTGCTGGATGAAATTAGCAGTTGCTCCGGAGTCAAGATAGGCAGAGGAGGGATGGTACGTCTCTCCGGAGACGATGGCCACAGGAATCGATAATTTGGAAAAGGTTTTAACATTTGGAGACGTCCCACCTAGATTTGCCTCTCAAACCAACCCTAGGTACTGGAGTTTCCCGGTTTCTGTGGGCATTGGCGCCCAAAATGACCCTTAAGGCCACAATACGTATATAGTCCGGAGGAGCGTCTGCGATGCTTCTCTTGTTCAGACAACCGGACTCGGTCTACCTGCATGGGTTCTTCAGGTAGCGCACTAGGGGAAGGCAAAAGTGGTCTCTGGACCAAGGGTGTTGGTCTGCGGCCCCGGCTCTCCTGTCAAACCTCTCGACTGCACTCCCGGATTCTCATGTCAACCCGAGTGGCTAACAGGATGAGGGTATCCAAGGTAGAAGGAAGGTCGCGGGCCGCCAGTTCGTCCTTAATGTGAGAGGACAGTCCCTGCCAGAAGGTCGCCACCAGTGTCTCATTGTTCCATGCCAGGGTATGGAAGGAGATAGCATACTCCCCTACTGTGGAACCCTCTTGCTTGAGGGTCAACAGAATGTCTGCGGCAGAGGATGTTTGACCCGGCTCCTCGAATACGACACGAAAGGACTGCAGGAACAAGGCTAGGTCTAAGGATACCTGTCCTTGTTGCTCCAAGATTAGGTTTGCCCATGCGAGGGACTTGCCAGCAAGAAGGGAGATGATAAATGCTACTTTGGCTTCCTCGGAGGGGAAGAGATGAGCCTGTAGCCTAAAATGAACAGTGCATTGGTTAATAAATCCTCTACATGCTCTGGGATCACCGTCATAGCGAGGAGGAAGAGGCAGAGGAACTGTGGATCCGGAACAAACAGGAGGAGCAACAGGCAGTGGCACAGCAACAGCCTCTGGAGGAAGAACCGGAGGTGGAACAGTGAATTGATCCAGACAGACCATGATAAAATTTAAAGCCTCAAGGAGTTGATCCTGACGTGTGCATAGGTCATACATCTCCGTCTGTATCTTCTGGACTGCGGACTTGGGCTGGGCAGTGGGTTCCATGGCCTGAGGGTACTGTCACGGTCACAGGGTATGTGGACCCACTAGGCCACTCCGCCGTAGCGGAGGGGCAGCTGACCAGTTCTCAGTATATACAAAAGTCTATAGCAGTTCGTAACACTCGGGTACCTGAACTAGTCCAGACAGTGGCTGTGGCTTCAGCATGGATGGAGGTCGTTGCAGCTGGTTGCGCCAGACGTGGGTGACAGTACAAGATGTGGCAGAAGACACTGGACGTTGCAGAAGATACTGGGCCTGGCAAACGACAGCAGGTGCAGTAGGACACAACTCCAACAGTAGTAGGCACAGGAAGAACACAGCACGGGATACAGGAACAGGTAACAGGGCACATGTAACTACTGGAACTGGAAACACTAAGGGACCATTTGCAAGAAAGACTTGGGAATAACTAACAATGCTCAGGCAAGGATCAGAAGGGCTGGGGCCTTCTTATAGTCCAGGAAATCATGTGAGTTGATGATGATGATTG
This sequence comes from Rhinoderma darwinii, assembly GCF_050947455.1. NCBI lineage: Eukaryota > Metazoa > Chordata > Amphibia > Anura > Rhinodermatidae > Rhinoderma > Rhinoderma darwinii. The sequence goes on from NC_134691.1 coordinate 184,451,828, forward strand.
TTTTCATGTGCGCGTTGGCCCTTTCAAAGCGGGCACGAGCGTATGCGTGCACCCTACGGAAGTGAGTACTTGCGTCCCCTACGAATGAGATGGGGACCAGCGCACACAGATCCATGACTGCGGGCACAGGAGGTGAGTAAACTTGATGGCCCGCGGCCATGGATACTACACTAGTAATAGCGGCAGTAGTAGTGTTAATGACCATTACTATTATTAGTATATAAGTAATAGCGGCAGTAGTACTCTTCATGACCATTACTATTATTAGTATATTACTATGGCAGTAGTGGTGTTAATGCCCATTACTATTATTAGCATATGAGTAATAGCGGCAGTAGTAGTGTTAATGACCATTACTATTATTAGTATATTACTATGGCAGTAGTGGTGTTACTGCCCACTACTATTCTTAGTATATGAGTAATAGCGGCAGTAGTAGTGTTAATGATCATTACTATTATTAGTATATTAGTAATAGTGGAAGTAGTAGTGTTAATGAACATTACTATTATTAGTATATGAGTAACAGCGGCAGTAGTAGTAGTATTAATGACCATTACTATTATTAGAATACTAGTAATAGCGGCAGTAGTGGTGTTAATGCCCATTACTATTATTAGCATATGCGTAATAGTGGCAGTAGTAGTATTTATGACCGTTACTATTATTAGTATATGAGTAATAGCAGGAGAAGTAGTGTTAATGACCATTACTATTATGAGTATATTAGTAAAAGCGGCACTAGTAGTGTTCATGACCTTTACTATTATTAGTACATGAGTAACAGCGGCAGTAGTAGTATTAATGACCATTACTATTCTTAGTATATTAGTAATAGCGGCAGTAGTAGTGTTAATGCTATTAGAATTATTATTATATTAGTAATAGCGTCAGAAGTAGTGTTAATGACCAATACTATTATTAGTATATGAGTAATAGCGGCAGTAGTAGTATTAATGACCATTACTATTATTAGAATACTAGTAATAGCGGGAGTAGTAGTGTTAATGACCATTACTATTATTAGTATATGAGTAATAGCAGCAGAAGTAGTGTTAATGAATATTACTATTATTAGTATATTAGTAATAGCGGCAGTAGTAGTGTTCATGACCATTACTTTTATTAGTATATTAGTAATAGCGGCAGTAGTAGTGTTTATGACCATTAATATTATTAATATATAAGTACTAGTGGCAGTAGTAGTGTTCATGACCATTACTTTTATTAGTATATTAGTAATAGCGGCAGTAGTAGTGTTTATGACCATTAATATTATTAGTATATAAGTCATAGTGGCAGTAGTAGTGTTCATGACCATTACTTTTATTAGTATATTAGTAATAGCGGCAGTAGTAGTGTTTATGACCATTACTATTCTTAGTGTATGAGTAATAGCGGCAGTAGTAGTGTTAATGACCATTAATATTATTAATATATAAGTAATAGCGGCAGTAGTAGAGTTCATGACCATTACTATTATTAGTATATGAGTAATAGCGGCAGTAGTAGTATTAATGACCATTAATATTATTAATATATAAGTACTAGTGGCAGTAGTAGTGTTTATGACCATTACTATTATTAGTATATGAGTAATAGCGGCAGTAGTAGTATTAATGACCATTAATATTATTAATATATAAGTACTAGTGGCAGTAGTAGTGTTTATGACCATTACTATTATTAGTATATGAGTAATAGCGGCAGTAGTAGTATTAGTGACCATTACTATTATTAGTATATGAGTAATAGCGGCAGTAGTAGTGTTAATGACAATTACTATTAAAAGGATATGAGTAATAGCGGCAGAAGTAGTGTTAATGATCATTACTATTATTAGTATATGAGTAATAGCGGCAGTAGCAGTGTTAATAACCATTACAATTATTAGTATACGAGTAATAGCGGCAGTAGTAGTGTTAATAACCATTACAATTATTAGTATATGAGTAATAGCGGCAGAAGTAGTGTTAATGATCATTAGTCATTACTATTATTAGTATATGAGTAATAGCGGCAGTAGCAGTGTTAATAACCATTACAATTATTAGTATATGAGTAATAGCGGCAGTAGTAGTGTTAATAACCATTACAATTATTAGTAAATGAGTAATAGCAGCAGTAGTAGTGTTAATAACCATTACAATTATTAGTAAATGAGTAATAGCGGCAGTAGTAGTGTTCATGAACTTTACTATTAATAGTATATGAGTAATAGCGGCAGTAGTAGTGTTAATGGCAATTACTATTAAAAGGATATGAGTAATAGCGGCAGTAGTAGTGTTAATGGGCATTACTATTATTAGTATATTAGTAATAGCGGCAGTAGTAGTGTTAATGACCATTACTATTAAAAGGATATGAGTAATAGCGGCAGTAGTAGTGTTAATGGGCATTACTATTATTAGTATATGAGTAATAGCGGCAGTAGTAATATTAATGACCATTACTATTATTAGTATATGAGTAATAGCGGCAGTAGTATTGTAAATAACCATTACAATTATTAGTAAATGAGTAATAGCGTCAGTAGTAGTGTTAATGACAATTACTATTATTAGAATCTGAGTAATAGCGGCAGTGGTAGTGTTAATAAACATTACTATTATTAGTATGTGAGCAAAAGTGGCAGAAGTAGTGTTAATGACCATTACTATTATTAGTATATGAGTAATAGTGGCAGTAGTAGTGTTCATCACCATTACTATTATTAGCATATGAGTAATAGCGGCAGTAGTAATATTAAAGACCATTACTATTATTAGTATTTTAGTAATAGTGGCAGTAGTAGTGTTCATGACCATTACTATTAGTATATGAGTAATAGTGGCAGTAGTAGTGTTAATGATCATTACTATTATCAGTATATGAGTAATAGCGGCAGTAGTAGTGTTAATGATCATTACTATTATCAGTATATGAGTAATAGCGGCAGTGTTAGGGCATGGCCCCACGTGGCGGTTTTCCTCCACAGCTGTCCGCATCAATGCCGCACAGAATCTGCGTTGCAGATTCTGCGGCGGATCTGCCCAAAATGTGCAGTAAATTGATGCGGACTAGCTGCTGCGGACTGCGGGAAAAGTGCTTCCCTTCTCTGTATCAGTGCAGGATAGAGAGAAGGGACAGCACTTTCCCTAGTGAAAGTAAACGAATTTCATACTTACCGGCCGTTGTCTTGGTGACGCGTCCCTCTTTCGGCATCCAGCCCGACCTCCCTGGATGACGCGGCAGTCCATGTGACCGCTGCAGCCTGTGATTGGCTGCAGCCGTCACTTAGACTGAAACGTCATCCTGGGAAGCCGGACTGGAGACAGAAGCAGGGAGTTCTCGGTAAGTATGAACTTCTATTTTTTTACAGGTTGCTGTATATTGGGATCGGTAGTCACTGTCCAGGGGGCAGAAACAGTTACTGCCGATCGCTTAACTCTTTCAGCACCCTGGACAGTGACTATTTACTGACGTCTCCTAGCAACGCTCCCGTAATTACGGGAGCCCCATTTACATAGTTTGTACGGTTGAAAAAAGACACATGTCCATCAACTTCCTCAGTCTGGCTGTAAACCTAGAAATACATAGGTCCAGCCAGAATGAAGAAATGTCATGTCAAAAAAGCAAGACGCATCCGCACCACACATAACATGTGTATGACAGCTGCGGACTTCATTGCGGAATTTAGAATCTCCATTGAAGTCAATGGAGAAATTCCGCCATGAGTCCGCAACCAGTCCGCCACTGGTCCGCAACAGACAGAGCATGCTGTGGACACCAAATTCCGCTCCGCAGCCTATGCTCCGCAGCGGAATTTTACGCATCGTCTAAACGAACACTGCTAAATAGAAGTGGAAGTCAATGGAGAAATGGCTCCGCTGCGGATTAACGCTGCGGATTGTCCGCAGCGGAATTAAAATGCAATTCCGCTACGTGGGGCTTTAGCCTTAGTGTTCATGAACATTACTATTATTAGTATGTGAGTAATAGCGGCAGTAGTAGTGTTAATGACCATTAGTATTATTAGTAATAGCGGGAGTAGTGGTGTTAATGACCATTACTATTATTAGTATATGAGTTTTAGCAGCAGAAGTAGTGTTAATGACTATTACTATTATTAGTATATGAGTAATAGTGGCAGTAGTAGTTTTGATGACCATTACTATTATTAGTGTATAAGGGCATGCCCACACGTGGCGGTTTTCCTCCGCAACTGTCCGCATCAATGCCGCACAGAATCTGCGTTGCAGATTCTGTGGCGGATCTGCCCAAAATGTGCAGTAAATTGATGCGGACTAGCTGCTGCGGACTGCGGTAAAAGTGCTTCCCTTCTCTCTATCAGTGCAAGATAGAGAGAAGGGACAGCACTTTCCCTAGTGAAAGTAAACGAATTTCATACTTACCGGCCGTTGTCTTGGTGACGCGTCCCTCTTTCGGCATCCAGCCCGACCTCCCTGGATGACGCGGCAGTCCATGTGACCGCTGCAGTCTGTGATTGGCTGCAGCCGTCACTTAGACTGAAACGTCATCCTGGGAAGCCGGACTGGAGACAGAAGCAGGGAGTTCTCGGTAAGTATGAACTTCAATTTTTTTGACAGGTTGCTGTATATTCAGATCGGTAGTCACTGTCCAGGGTTCAGAAACAGTTACTGCCGATCGATTAACTCTTTCAGCACCCTGGACAGTGACTATTTACTGACGTCTCCTAGCAACGCTCCCGTAATTACGGGAGCCCCATTGACTTCCTCAGTCTGGCTGTAGACCTAGAAATACATAGGTCCAGCCAGAATGAAGAAATGTCATGTCAAAAAAGCAAGACGCATCCGCAGCACACATAACATGTGCATGACAGCTGCGGACTTCATTGCAGAATTTAGAATCTCCATTGAAGTCAATGGAGAACTTCCGCAATGAGTCCGCAACCAGTCCGCCACTGGTCCGCAACATCCATTGTATGCTGCGGACACCAAATTCCGCACCGCAGCCTATGCTCCGCAGCGGAATTTTCAGCCTCGTCTAAACGAACCATACTAAAAAGAAGTGGAAGGCAATGGAGAAACGGCTTCGCTGCGGATTAACGCTGCGGAGTGTCCGCAGCGGAATGCAAGAGCAATTCCGCCACGTGTGGCTTTGCCCTAAGTAACAGTGGCAGTAGCAGTCTTCATGACCATTACTATTATTAATATTTGAGTAATAGCGGCAGTAGTAATATTAATGACCATTACTATTATTAGTATTTTAGTAATAGTGGCAGTAGTAGTGTTCATGACCATTACTATTATTAGTATATGAGTAATAGTGGCAGTAGTAGTATTAATGACCATTACTATTATTAGTATATAAGTAATAGTGGCAGTAGTAGTGTTCATGACCATTACTATTAAAAGGATATGAGTAATAGCGGCAGTAGTAGCGTTAATGGCCATTACTATTATTAGTATATGAGTAATAGCGGCAGTAGTAGTGTTAATGGCCATTACTATTATTAGTATATGAGTAATAGCGGCAGTAGTAGTGTTAATAACCATTACTGTTCTTAGTATATGAGTAATAGCGGCAGTAGTAGTGTTAATGATCATTACTATTATTAGTATATGAGTAATAGCGGCAGTAGTAGTGTTAATAACCATTACTATTATTAGTATATCAGTAATAGCGTCAGTAGTAGTGTTAATGACCATTACTATTATTAGTATATGAGTAATAGCGGCAGTAGTAGTGTTAATGACCATTACTATTATTAGTATACTAGTAATAGCGAGAGTAGAAGTGTTAATGACCATTACTATTATTAGTATATGAGTAATATCGGCAGAAATAGTGTTAATGACCATTAATATTATTAGTATATGAGTAATAGTGGCAGTAGTAGTGTTAATAACCATTACTGTTCTTAGTATATGAGTAATAGCGGCAGTAGTAGTGTTAATGATCATTACTATTATTAGTATATGAGTAATAGCGGCAGTAGTAGTGTTAATGATCATTACTATTATTAGTATATGAGTAATAGCGGCAGTAGTAGTGTTAATGATCATTACTGTTATTAGTATATGAGTAATAGCGGCAGTAGTAGTGTTAATGATCATTACTATTATTAGTATTATTAGTAATAGCGGGAGTAGTGGTGTTAATGATCATTACTGTTATTAGTATATGAGTAATAGCGGCAGTAGTAGTGTTAATGATCATTACTGTTATTAGTATATGAGTAATAGCGGCAGTAGTAGTGTTAATGATCATTACTGTTATTAGTATATGAGTAATAGCGGCAGTAGTAGTGTTAATGATCATTACTGTTATTAGTATATGAGTAATAGCGGCAGTAGTAGTGTTAATGATCATTACTATTATTAGTATTATTAGTAATAGCGGGAGTAGTGGTGTTAATGATCATTACTGTTATTAGTATATGAGTAATAGCGGCAGTAGTAGTGTTAATGATCATTACTGTTATTAGTATATGAGTAATAGCGGCAGTAGTAGTGTTCATGACCATTACTATTATTAGTATATGAGTAATAGCGGCAGTAGTAGTGTTAATGACAATTACTATTATTAGTATATGAGTAATAGCGGCAGTAGTAGTGTTAATGATCATTGCTATTATTAGTATATGAGTAATAGCGGCAGTAGTAGTGTTAATGATCATTACTGTTATTAGTATATGAGTAATAGCGGCAGTAGTAGTGTTAATGATCATTACTGTTATTAGTATATTAGGGATTCGGAATTAGGGCCAGTTCACATCAGCGTTTGCTTTCCGTTTTGGGGTTACGTCGGAGGATTGAACCCCACAACGAAAACTGAAACTGAAACCACAGCTTCCATTTCCGTCACCATTGATATCAATGGTGACGGAAACATTGCTAATGGTTTCCGCTCATCACCATTCCGGCAGGTTTCCGGTTTTCAGACGGAATCAATAGCACAGTCGACCCTGCTATTGATTCCGTCGTTAAAACGGAAACCTGCCGGAATGGTGACGAACAGAAACCATTAGCAACCTCCGACGGAACCCCGGAACAGAAAGCCAACGCTGATGTGAACAGGCCCTTACTAGCATTATGATGATGATGATGATGACTATTATTATTTGTAGTATTTCTTGCATTATTACTAGCATGATAAGGCTACGTTCACATCTGCATTAGGGCTCCGTTCTGACGTTCCGTCTGAGCTTTCCGTCAGAACGGAGCACTGACTGACACAAACGGAAACCAGAGGATTCGGTTTCCATCACAATTGATTTCAATGGTGACAGATCCGATGCCAATGGTTTCCGTTTGTCTCCGTTGTGCAGGGGTTCCGTCGTTGTGACCGAATTAATGGTGTAGTCGACTGATTCCGTCAAAACAACGGAACCCCTGCACAACGGAGGCAAACGGAAACTATTGCCACCGGATCTGTCACCATTTAAATCAATGGTGATGGAATCGGAAACCTCTGGTTTCCGTTTGTGTCAGTTAGGGCTCTGATGGAAAATTTAGACGGAACGTCAGAACGGAGCCCTAATGCAGATGTGAACACAGCCCTACTTACACTATTATTAGTAGCAATAGTATTGCTTGCAGTGTTATTAGTACTAGTATTTGTATTTGCATTAGTAGTATTTATTATTATATCATCTATACAGTATATTGTTCATGTATAAATATACTTCCTGCCTGGAGATAAAGCTGTGTGGTATTGCTGAGCTGGAAACAGGATTTAAAAGCAAATTCATGCTCAGGCTGATCTAATACTGACAATGAAAGTAGTTGCAACAATGCAGGGAAAGGTTGTATGTGCTATACCTGTCCTATCAAGATAAAGCCAAGTCATCCAAGAGCTCTACCAAGAGGATCGAGTATTGTTTCTTTCTATCTAATATCTTTCTATCTATCTATCTATCTATCTATCTATCTATCTATCTATCTATCTATCTATCTATCTATCTATCTATCTATCTATCTATCTATCTATCTATCTATCTATCTAACTATCTATCTATCTATCTATCTATCTATCTATCTATCTATCTATCTATCTATCTATCTATCTATCTATCTACCCATCCATCTATATATTATCTAGCTATTTATCTATCTATCTATCCATCCATCCATCCATCCATCCATTCATCCATCCATCCATCCATCCATCTATCTATCTATCTATCTCCATATATCAGAACTGACTGTTTACTCTTTGCATTCGGATAATTCAGTACATTTACCTGTAATCCTATGGAAAACACCGCAAATGACATATTATGTCGTGATACATCGTGTTAATAAGAATCTCACATATATCACAATATAGTAGCTTGGAAAGCATCCTCACAATAGTTCCACAAGGTAAATCACAAATACATGTGTATCCACAAACCATACGACTGGTCCCCCAAGCAGCAGTCCCCCCTCCCTACAAAGCCTCTGCGTGACAACCATCCCCAGCATCCTCGCACAGAGCAGGAATGAGTGATCCTCCATTCCTCTGGGACAGACATCAGAGCCCGTAGCTGTCAGGGCAGGACACGGAGCAGCCTTCTCCCCGCAGCCATCAGTACAGGCATTCCTCCTTCCACTGCAGACTTCTTAGGGAGAACCAGAGCCCCGTCCCCGGCAGCATCTCCATTGTCGCAGCCGTGCCTCTGCTTGTGGTTCCTGCACTGGTGCTACAATTGGGAGCTGTGAAGGAGGAGGCGCCATTGACAGTAGGATTGTCAGGGGTGTGTATAGAGGGGAGGGAGGGGGAGACCCTGATCCTCGAAGGAAAACAAATAGGGGAGAGAGGAAGAGGTGTCTGGGAAGGGAGCACAGTGGGCACTGCTATGTGGTGCTTCCCCGGGCTGTCTCCTATGTACATGCACATGTCATGCAGGGCATGGAAATGAGATCTCTTGCATAGGGGGTGTGCGGTGCCAGTGCTGTGACCCCCTCTCTCTCTCCCGGGCCCGCCTATGCTTGGGGAGCCTTCCTGAGTGAGAGGGCGGACCTGCTCCATCTCCCCTGCAGTCACACACAGGAATGGCTCCGTCCCCGAGGAGGCAGTGGAGATCAGCTGGCACTCTCCGTGGTGCTGAAGCTGCTGGTGCTGCTGCCGCTCCGACTGCTGGAGGCTCCACTAAACCTGCTCTTCAGATGCCAGTGCTGCCTCCGCAATGCCTGCTGCTGGTGCTGGGACTGGGATTAGGACCGGGGCTGGTGTGTGGATCAAGCGGGACAACCATCGAGCAGACTGTGAATGGCACTTCGTTGTCTATCATGGGTTTGATGCCCCTTAGCGAGACGGTAGCAAAGGGAAATATCGGCAGAGGCATCCTGCCAGCTGTGCTCCTGGCTATTGACCAGATCCGCAATGAATCCCTGCTGCATCCCTACGTCCTGGACCTAAAGCTTTATGACACCGCGGTAAGGATCAACTACTGTAGTGTTTATGGTTGTGGTGGCGATGTACTAAACCTATCTGCACGTATTCTGGATTCTTCTGAAATGGCATTAACCCCTTGAGTACTGGGGTAATCATTGTTCCCTGCTCATGGTGCTGCAGAGGTATTTACCTTGGCACAGTTGGTAGTTGGTTTACTCATAGATGTTTATGGTATGTAGAGTGGTATAGTACATGGTGGAGATCCTGATCTATGGTATTTAGAGTGGTATAGTACATGGTGGAGGTTCTCATCTATGGTATGTAGAGTGGTATAGTACATGGCAGAGGTCTTGATCTATTGTATGAAGAGTGGCATAGTATATGGTAGAGGTCCTGATCTATGGTATGTAGAGTGGCATAGTATATGGTAGAGGTACTGATCTATGGTATGTAGAGTGGCATAGTATATGGTAGAGGTCCTGATCTATGGTATTTAGAGTGGCATAGTACATGGTAGAGGTCCTGATCTATGGTATGTAGCGTGGCATAGTACATGGCAGAGGTCTTGATCTATGGTATGTAGAGTGGCATAGTACATGGTAGAGGTCCTGATCTATGGTATGTAGAGTGGCATAGTATATGGTAGAGGTCCTGATCTATGGTATGTAGAGTGGCATAGTATATGGTAGAGGTCCTGATCTATGGTATGTAGAGTGGCATAGTACATGGTAGAGGTCCTGATCTACAGTATGTAGAGTGGCATAGTACATGGTAGAGGTCCTGATCTATGGTATGTAGAGTGGCATAGTACATGGTAGAGGTCCTGATCTATGGTATGTAGAGTGGCATAGTGTATGGTAGAGGTCCTAGGTAGCTGTCATTGCTTGTGCAGTGTGTGAATTCTCCAGAACATAGCAACAAGGCACCATTCCTTGAGTGGGAGTCAGTGTGATGATGAAGAGAATGCAGACATGCAGTATGTGCTCCAGCCCCATATTGCTGCATAGGTGCATGCTCACCTTTCCTGCAGAATTCTAGATGCTAAGACCATTGGACCTATGTCTGTCTGCCCATTTTCCCTTCTCCGATGTAACAACCAGCATTTAATATACATTTCCTATTTTCTATCCATATGCCTCCATGCCTTGAAATACATTTAAGTTCAGCTGACTGAGCAACAGATGCATTAATATGTCTCTTACGTCAAGCTTTAGGCAAACAGTTTTCAGCAATTACATGTAAGATCAGATTATATTATTCTATATAGGCATTCTTTGGGCTCAGATAAAGGATGAAAATGATTTGGATTGACCATTGCAGTCTTAATACTGCACATAAGGGAAAGACTCCATCTAGGTGTACAAAGCTGGTGAATACTAATCAGTATTGCTGAAGCTTAGCCATGCTAATACATCTTCAATCATTTTATCTTAACATTGAGATTTCTTTGGGGTTGATGCCGCTTGTCTCAAAATCTCAAAATGGACATATTCTTCAAGGGTATATAAGTCATTTTATGTGAACCCGAGAACTTTATATTTTATTACATCAGACCTGCTTTATTCTTAATATTAATAGTTGTAATATATAATTAATTAATAATATATGTTTTATTGTGTACAATTCTGTTAAATACAAAAAGATAGATGATAGATAGATAGATAGATAGATAGATAGATAGATAGATAGATAGATAGATAGATAGATAGATAGATAGATAGATAGATAGATAGATAGATAGATGGATATGATATGCAGTAGATAGTTGTGAAGTAGATAGATGCTTAGTAACTAAAGTGACCATACTATAATGCTTCTTGCTTCGTCTATTGTTCTCCACTGAACAGAATTCAATAAGTTTACACTTTTTTGAAGGATGGTTTTGCCTTTCCCCACCTTTAATAGATTCTTGTCATGATTCTATTGAACGTTTTGGGATGACCCTGTTGATTGAGCGAGCGCCTGAAGATGGCAGTCATTTCTTGTCAAGGAACTTGATACTCTTTCCAAGGCAAACTCTTCAGATTGTTTCTGCTGGAATAAACCTACACCCAAGTGACTCAAATGACTTGTTTTTTTTTTCTAAGTAATATTTTTTTTTTTTTCTATGTAATTCTCATCTTGAAAAATCAGTGGAAAAGAGAATTCTGAATATTCTGTTATCTATAAAAGAAAAAAAAAAAGAACTCACCAAGTTCATGATTTCGAGCTAATTTGTATCTTGGAGTATTAATAGGATTTTGAAGGCTCAGTTATATCCATAGTGAATCATTTAATTTGCAATATACCTCAAATTCTGTGTTAGTACGCCACATGTCCATATCCTTCCTTACAGTATACTTACCTGCCTGCTTTTTGATGTTTTCATTTGCTCACTTGCAAGGGCATGTGCTGAAGAACTGGAATGTTTCATCATTTTTTGAGGCTCATCAATGTAAGCCCAAATTTTTGGCACAGCATATTAGGTTCTGAACTGCTTGAGGAGAAGCAGAAATGGACGGCCTCATTGCTTGAGTAATAAGTCCTTGTGTTTGCGTATATATATATATACATATATATATATATATATATATATATATCTATATACTTGTAAATATATATATATATATATATATATATATATATATATATATATATATATATATATATATATATATATATATTAATTTGTCTTCTCCATATATTTCCCAAGGGGTGAATTCAGTAGAATGATTCTCCTACCTAATGAGGAGCAAATAATATTTACAAATTCTCTTTTCTGTTCATTCTCCAACATGCAAACAAACTCATTTCACAGTCAGTCTTTACCCTGGCTAGCCTGTGTTCCTATCAGCATTTTGTTTTCCGTTGTTCTGCTCCATCATAGGAGTAGAACAACGAGAAAAGATCATGATGGAAACCAACAGTGTCCAATGGAATCCATTGCCTTAAATGGATTCCGTCGGGATGCCTTCATGTTCTTCGTCATTCTGCTGGACAAAATAGCGCTGTATGCTGCACTATTTTGTAAATATATATATATATATATATATATATATATATATATATATATATAGATAGATAGATAGATAGATAAATATGAGGTAGATAGATAGATAGATATGAGATAGGTAGATATGAGATAGATAGGTAGATATGAGATAGATAGATAGATAGATAGATAGATAGATAGATAGATAGATAGATAGATAGATAGATAGATAGATAGATAGATAGATAGATAGATAGATAGATAGATAGACAGACAGACAGACAGATAGATAGATAGATAGATAGATAGATAGATAGATAGATAGATAGATAGATAGATAGATATGAGATAGATAGATAGATAGATATGAGCTAGATAGATAGACAGACAGACAGACAGACAGACAGACAGACAGATAGATAGATAGACAGACAGACAGACAGACAGACAGACAGATAGATAGATAGATAGATAGATAGATAGATAGATAGATAGATAGATAGATAGATAGATAGATAGATAGATAGATAGATAGATAGATAGATAGATAGATGTATTTAATTTTCTCCCCCATGCTTTAGGCAATGCAACAAAACATTCAATTTCTTCCATGGCCAATCGTTAGCACATAGTACCATGGTTTGATTTCGAATTGAAGGATTTGCAAAGATCTTTTTAGTATCGAGAGATTCTTAATGTTCAAAAAGCGAACAGTGGTGGAGCAGCACAGTACAAGAATCAATATCATTATATTCCTAATGGCAGCTCATTATCAAAATCAATATTAAGTTATCAAAATTTAAAAGGAACAATGCAATATTCCAATTCATCCGCATTTTATTTTGACCTGTAAAATGTAAATGCAATATATATATACATAAAAAGTAAAAGTCTGTTTGAAAGTCTGCTAGTATTTTGCCAAGAGTAAATTTTTGTACTATTATTCAGCTGCTATTGGTTGTGTTTTAGTTGAGAATTGACTACTGAACTGCTTGTTATATTATCTAACTATATGCAAATCCTACGACATTCTTCATCACTTTATCTTATGTGAAGTATTTTATCATGGATGGTTGATATGGTTTTTATTTTTAGCACTATCCATTATATCTGTAATATAACTCCAGGTACTATGATCAGATTCAGCTCAGGCTATTATTCCTACGGCTGTATGGCAGTACCCTTGGAGCAGATGGTGACAGTGCAGTTTTATGGCACAGGAAGAACATTTATTTCTATGTTGGCACACTTTTTTTGTTGTATTATTGTTTCCTCAAAAAAATGTTGCCTCATAAATCACGGGTATGAACTCATATATATTTTAGCATCTTTATGCCGTTCAAGCCTGCAAGCAAATTCAATTAAAGAAGAAATGTATGTTTTTCATGTGACCTTTGTTATGTTATATTATATTCTGCTGGTTGATCAATAACCTTCCATTAGTATTTAACTTTTGTTCAATAATCGGCTAATAATAAATGCTGGGATACTGTAACATTATTAATTATTAACACTTTCCTAAATCTGAGCTTATAAAGGGAACGTTGTAGCACAATGACATCTGAAAACTGAAATGTATATATTTCTTGTGAGAAAATCTTCCTGCGTGTAGAAGTAAGACCATACAAAATGTAAGGCAGAAAAGTAGTTGTGATGAATGGCCTGATGAAACTGGTTACAAGTTCATAGTTATATACGGTAGCAGTATTATACTGTATATAATATGACAGCTTTCTCTGTTTTTTGCCCTACCCTCACTCTCTTCATTATGGTGGGGTCTAAGGCTAAGTTCACACATTCAGAATGATGAGGATTTAGGTGCGTATTTTGCGTCTAAATCCTCATCAAAACTGTTCATATTCAGCATCTAATGCAAGTGAATGGGGAATTTTATATCCCATTCAAAAGCTACATGGAAAAATCTGTGCAGATTTGAGTCGCGCTGTGATAAAAAATAATAATTTGCAAGAAAAAATTAGCATGTTCATTATTCTCACCCTTATGTGAACATGTGAACACAACTCTATATGTGGTGTCACTGATCATAGATAAATACCTAATTTAAAACTTCTCGTTGATGAAAGATGTTGATACCAATAAAGGGTTAACGATGAAACTATCCTATTCAAAACTTGACTAGAGAAGAACACCACAATGAAGCTCCAACTTTGACACACATTCTCTAAGTAGTCATTTAGTGTAAAATCATGTATCTATTTTTATTCTGTGTAGTATATGGAAACATTTGGAAACCATCAACAAGCAGGTTCACAGGCTGTTGACATCAGGAAAGTAATGTACACGCACAGTTGTAGTGCCGCATTGTTTTAACTGGAGAGTTGACGCAAGATCTTGGTTTCAAACATTTAATTAAGTTGCAGGGTATCAACAGAATCCTTTACACTAGAACCAGGCCGTAAAACTGAGGATGGGGATGTCGATCCCGGAGTCCCCCTGAGAGAGGTTGCGCCTCTTCCCATGTTACCGAACCAAATTAGGTGAAGAAAGTGCTTCTACCAGTCATGGTGGGAGCTCACCACTACTTATCAGAATACACAGGGGTAAGAGCCACACTCTCGACTCCAGGTAGTGCCGTGTGTGACAGATGGACTAACCGGACCTTTCCGAATGCTGACTACCTCTCGCGGCAATCCTCTCCTGTTCTCAACTGGCAGCTGACAACTAGTCAGGCATGCCTTGGAACGCAACCAATTTAATAAGCAGCACATTTGCATACGACAATGCGTTAATTGTCCATATCAGTCCAAATAGGGTTTCTGTCGCTCTGCCTCTTTAAAACTGCTTGCTTCAATATGACTTTCTAGAATTTCTTGAACAGGTCAACAAAAACTCCATGATAAGGTAACTCAGACAGTAATGACTTTACCATATGTCTTGAGGTCCAGGTCGCAAGGTCTTGGCAGGCCTACTGTTTTGTCAGACAATGAATTCCTATAGATCACTATTTGTTAAGTGCTACGTTTTTGCTGGAGGGTACCCTGCTTCTATTACATAGCAGCACTTGGGGGGGCTTTTCTACCCTTGCAACAAAAGGGGTACTGTATCTCATTCTGAGCCTAAAATCTGTCTCTAGCTGCTTCTTTCTGCTCTCCGGAACTACCAACTCTTATTCCTCCTGCTCACGCTCCCTCTCCCTACATCACAACGCACGCACTGGTATTTTTCTGTCCACTACCTGTACACAGCCAACAGGGATTTTCCTATGTCGTCCTCTGTGGGAGCGCTCTTGTCATGATGCAAGGTGCTCTAAGCAGCGTTGCCATGGTGATGCTGACGCTCCTACAGCTTGGGAGCATATACTCCCTCACCAAGTCCTCAGAGGTATCAATTCCCGTGCCCTGCACCATCACTGTACACTATAGAGGAATTGGGGCTAATTCCTTCTTTTCTTAAAATGTACTAAATAAAGGTCAGCCAACAGATAGCAAATAGCACAAGATATTTTTTATATATATATATTCTGCAGTAATAATATAGCTATATTTTACAGCTTCAATTGGGCAGTCCTTTGTCCCCAACTATTGTATCCAGGCTTGACCACAGATCCAGCATTCTATACTCCCTAATAGGTGTACCAGAAGTTAATCTTTACTTTGCATACACTAGCTTTGTAAAGTGTGAAGAGATTTACTAAAATATACATACAAAATTATACCGGTAAAAGAACATATGTATGACATTTGGGCTAGATATTGTAATGATAGGGGTAGGGAAACGGACAAGTGAGCCCTAATCTACCCGCCACTCTGTCCCTGCCTACTTGCAACGACCCACCCTAGGCGACGGGGTACAACTGGGCAGCGGTCCCTACGCTCAGTAAGTGCACGAGACAAACAGACAAGGGTACACAAAGCTAAGGGAAAAGGGGCAGTTGCCCACGGCAACACCATGAGCAACAAGAGTGGTGAACGAGCCGAGTCAAACCAGGAGAGAACGAGGTACCAAACGCAGAGCAGGAGAGTAGTCAGTAAGCCAGGGTCAGTATGGAGCAGGATCAAATAGTTAGAAGCTGTAGCTGGGCCAGGAAACCACACGAGAAGAATCACAAGCAAAGGAGGAACAGGAAAGGCAGGTATAAATAGACAGAGGGCGGGAGCTAGCTCCGTCTGGCCAGGCTGCGATAGGCTCTCCCACTCCTAAGCCTGCCATCCTGAGTGGTGGAAGATGGAGTCAGTCTCAGAGGCATAGACTCAGGTGCAGACTGATTACCTTTACAGATATCAATATTTTGATGACATAGAATTCTAGTTGGACTGGATTCACACACAGGATTTAAGTCTTAAAGATTTGGGACTCTTTTTAGCTGTTTTTTTTTTATTCTAATATTAGTAGTCAATAAGAGAATAAGAAACAACATTTGGGCATTTTTTTAACCCATGGCCTCCTTTTTTACCCATAGAGCTTACATTTAGCAAAAACAGCACCAAAAACTTAACTGCCTGTCGAGCAGGTTTAGGACCAGATATTTTTTATTCTTTGTTTTGTTTTTTACAGTGTACCAAAAAGGAGATTTTAGTCAGATTACACTTAATTTGTTAAAATCATCTAATCAAACATACGCATATAATAAGTAGATTTGAATACTAAATCAGTCGCATAATACTTTTTATTAGCCTATCACTAGGCATGTTTTTTGGGTTACGGCTAGCTTCTCGTGATCACTGACTGTACTACAGATTACTTACTGTTTATTTGACACCATTCCTATTCACATATCCTACAGTATTGTATTTGATGGCATTTCAACATTTTGCACACGAAACCCTATTAATTTACATTGTGCAGTGCGCTCAGCATAAACCCACATGACTGTAAAAGGACAACATAAATAGGATGTTACTAAATGAACAATGTGTATAACATGAAAGTCAGGAGTAAAATATGAAAATGGTGGAGCCTTCATTTCTCAACACTCACTTCTTTCCAACCATAAAGTGTATATATGGTTCTGATTCTAGGCATAAATAACAAATGCTGCCTAATTCTTTTTTAGACATTACTATAATATCAAATATAAGAAGTGTTTAAGTAAAGTTATCCTTTAGTTATCATTTATAGGGTGAGACTTTAAAAAAATAGTCCTTAAATGGGAATTATTTTAGGATACATCAATACATAGTTATAAGGTTAAAAAGAACACAGGACCATCAAGTCCAACCTACAAGGTAATCCTACAGTGCCGATCCAAAGGAAAACGAAAACCCCTATGAAGCAATTCCCAATTGCTTCATATTAGAAGGAATAAAACCTGGATCAACAACTCATCCCCAATAATCTATTACACAGAACTTATACTATTACTTTTAAGAAAGATACAGAAAAACAAATCATTGAAACTGAACAGTTGACCATCATCCCAAGTAGACAATCTGGAATACACGTAACATACGCAATTTACTTGACTTATATTGTTTGTGAAAAGTTTTCTCCACACCTTAATAATAAACCAACCATTTGTATAGACTCTATCGACAGAAATAAATTCATATCCAGTCTTGTGAAAGTCAATTCATCTGACCTACGTAATACATTTCCAGTAGCACTACTGCTGCATTATTTGATGTGACCGATTTTAGGTTAGTTGCAGTATATTGGGAAGAACAACAACTAAGGTCGGCCATCACCATGTGGTTAATACTAGTAATATAAATGGAAGATTAATCAAATTGAAGGCTTCGGTTTCGGTTAGTCTAAGGCTTTGGTTAAGTCGCTAATAGCATCTTGGTTGCTTACCTCTCTGTTGTGTTCCATTGAAGAAATCCCCGGTTGAATAATGAAACGGTAAGACATGTAGTGAGGAGTAGAACATGATAGGTCGTCTTTCCCCTCTAGTCGTACTTTTGAGGATGTTTCCTCCATTCTTCTAAACTAGGAATTAGGAAACACAAGGGACTCCTGCTGCAAGTCTATTCTCAGTGCCGGCTAGGTGTCTCTCAGACTATCAACATGTCCTTTGCAGGGCGCCTATGGGTGTGGCAGTGTGTAGAGTAAATAACAAAGTATTGTTGCCTATTTATGTTCCTGAAGTAGACACATTCCTAAAAAAAAACACTCTTTCCAATATGATATATGTTACATTTTTTTAGGCAGGGGACTTGGTGAAGGGTAATACTGTATGTGTATCTTTTGGGTGAACTTATACTTTATAACAATATTAATAACATGTTCAGTTCCAATGTTAAATTGTTGGTATAGTTGATACTAAAATGTAATTTAATGAATTAGATATTATAAATAAAAATACATTCTGGTCAGAAGTACTGGGGAAATTTCAAATAACTCTGGAAATTGTGGAAATAGCGATGAAAATTTTTTCACAAAGTATTTACCTATATGGATAAAGCAGAGATGAAATTGTAAGACGCAGCAGGAGTTTATCAGTGGCCACAAGTGGTTGGAATATCTGTATTCTTTGAATGTAATATCTATTGTCTGTATTCTTTGAATGTCTTATAATAAGCCAACTACATTATCTAAATGCTTGAGAAAGGTCCTACTGTGGGACTGAAACGTGGCACTGTCTGATGTTGACTGAATAAACCACATTCTTTACATTTTCTACCGGAGAGCTGCAAGATCTTCTTTGTATATTTATATAGTCCTTGGATCGGGATTACTTGCTGGGCACCCATCTACTTTTTTGCCATTGTGAGTGCTGCTGCTTTCTGCTTCTTTATAAATAAATAAATGAATATATATAGAGCTATATCTAATATATATATATATATATATATATATATATATATCTACATATCTACATATATATATATATATGTAGATATATATATATATATATATGTGTGTGTGTGTGTGTGTGTGTGTAAAACATTTTGCTACTGGCGTGTAAATGATCACAACGTGATTAAGTCAAATCAACATACTCTAATAGATGTCACTGTTTGACACTGCTTTGACTACATTCCCATATAGATTTAGTGCTATGATTTAACACATAATTAATTTATACATCTATATATTCTCTATGAAGTCATTACTGTACTTAGCACTTTTGTACATTATGTAAATACATTTCTGAAGGTCAAATATCTGAACATAAAAAAACATACTAAATATCAACGCTTTTGGATTTTTGCTTTTATGCGGCTCGGCTTACCAAGGCAGTGCTGATACAGTATATACTATACTGTAATGTGTTATTGATAGTGATCGGGTCTAGTTTATCATCAAACAGTATTCATTAGGAATGTCGTTTCCAGGGCCAAAGATATTTCAAGGCAAAGCAAAAAACGATGAAAACCCATAGACACACAAACACCCTGAATATATTGCAAAAAAGAAAATATATAAATAAGGATGTAGACACAACCATTTGTTGTACAAAGGTCCTATCCTGTTGTGCGTTACAAAACCATTTAGGCCCCATTCACACGAGCGCGAATCACGTCCATCTGCTGTGCGTTGAAACAACGCACAGCACACGGACCCATTGTTTTCAATGGGGCCATTCACACATGCGTGATTTTTCACGCAACGTGAAACTCACTGCATGTCCTATGTTTGTGCATTATCACTCACCTACACGCCCATTGAAGTCAATGGGTGCGTGAAAACCACGGACCGCACACGGATGCACATCCGTGTGCAGTGCGTGATTTACGCATCAATTCAATTGAAAAAAAAAGATGTGCTTTGCGAGTGCGTGAATAATGCATGCTACTCGCAAAGCACACTGATGCATAACGCAACGCACACGGACCAGATTCACTCACGGGAATCTGATACGCTCGTGTGAAAAAAGCATTAGAATCAGAAGATTAGTGAGGACAAATATATTAATTTGTTTCATTTGTTTTCAACAAGATGGAAAATTCAGTCTTACAAGACTTCTGTGATGATCTCTTATTTGAGGACCTCTATCTGTCTGTCTATCTATCTATCTATCTGTCTGTCTGTCTGTCTGTATCTATCTATCTATCTATCTATCTATCTATCTATCTATCTATCTATCTATCTATCTATCTATCTATCTATCTATCTATCTGTGCTATTTTGTCCGGCAGAATTATGGAAACCATGACAAATTATCGATGGAACTCATACATATCTATTAATCTCATATCTATAAATCTCTGCATGTACTTCATAAACACCCGGATAATTCTGCTTGTGTGTCTTATTGTGAGCACAGGTCTATGAGATAGAAAGGTTAACAATAACTCCACTTCTTTAAACATTTAAACCAACAAACAGATTGTTGGTAGACTTATGTCTATAGGGGCTGCCAGATATGGCGTCTGCTCCCAAAGGAAAAAAAAAATTGGACAGGTTATCCTTTTCTTGTCTGATTCTATTGTTCTCCACCAGATGTGTCTGGCAGCCACTCAACCAACTGCCTCGGTATACGTTAATATGTATATTCAGCTAAACCAAATATGCTTTGTTAATGGGGGATAATGTTAATTGCTAGTAAAAAAAATCTTTATTTGTCTTCTGTGTACAGTCAGATATAGTAAGAATAGCTAATGTAAGGAGTCTGTGTTGTTTTTGATGGGTGGAATGAGAAAAGGTTGAATCGGCCAAGTTGCTAAAGTTTTTTGTTGCCTGTTGCCAGTCCATTGCCCTGTGAATCTATATCTGGGACTTCTTTGCAGTCTTCTAAATGCGTATCTATTTGAAATAGTATTTTTAATTTTTATGAAAATATACAACATATACTTGTTAACTTAAAATGCACACTCTTGATAGCATCCCATTAAATGATGCTGGTCACTATTTTATCGTGATGTGTTGTGACTTTTTTAAACAAGTACAAATTAGATGCAAACAGGGGTTAGGGATTTGCTTATATTGGAATGGGCCTTAAGGGTTGAGCTTGTAGACTTTTTCTCAGAATTCTGAGAACCAATAGAATTTGCTGTTGTTCAGCAGTACATAAAAGGCCATTTTAATAGGCCAATCTGCTTACAATTGTATAGAAAGTTGGTAAGTAATATGTTTTAGGATGGTTAAACATGGCTGAAACCTGTAATGAATCATCATGAGACACTATTTTGTCACCGATGACACGGATATGACAACTAGAAGGATTACAATGTACACTTTTTAAAATACATATAATAAACCGACAAAAAAATGAAACATATCTTTCTTTTTTGTTGTATCAATCTGAAATAGTTTTTGTAAAAACATGCAAAAACAGCATTTTTATGGTTGATATTCTTTAGACATATTAATTTCTTATATTTTACTCATTGTTCTTGAGTTCTACAGTCGTTAAACCCAACCTCTGTCTGGGAGACAACCTACTGGTTTTCTCTATGGCCCCATTTAAAGCTGAAATATTAAACCAGTAAATACCCTTACTTCAGTGCTGAGCTCCATTGCCATCTTTCCATCATTCCTACAGACCAGCTGCCCTTTACTAGCAGTAGTGGTGTCATAGTACAAAGAGGAGCACAGAAATTAAATTGTATCGTCACCTCCTTGTGATGTCTGTTGCTCAAGAAAAACGCACACATTTGGGCTATACTTAGAAAAGCAATCTGCACAGCTTTCTAAAGATTTCTTATAATATTAAACTCCATTTTACTTTTATTTTAACCCCTTCGCGCTCAGCGACGTAATAATCCGTCGCGCTAACTGTATCGTTAGCGCTCAGCGACGGATTATTACGTCGCGGGGATAACAGCCATTTCGGCCGTCTTCCCGACACATACAGGAGCTGTGACAGCTGCTGTCTTGTTCAGCAGCTGTCACAGCTCCTACAGCGGGGACCGATCGCTGTGTCCCCGCTGATTAACCCCTTAAAAGCCGTGTTCAATAGTGATCACGGCTTTTTAGGGGTTAAGCTACAATCGCCAGCCTGCTACGCGATAGCGGCTGGCGATGGTGGCTATGGCAACCGGACACCAAACAATGGCGTCCGGCTCTGCCATCGACGGAAGCCTAGTGGGTCCTGACGAAGTCAGGAACCACTATGCTTGCTGTCAGTGAGTAGCTGACAGTTCTACTACACTGCACTACACATGTAGTGCAGTGTATTAGAATAGCGATCAGTGCCTCCTGCCCTCAAGTCCCCTAATGGGACAAAGTAATAAAGTTAAAAAAAAGTTAAAAAAAGTTGTGTAAAAATAAGAAAATAAAAGTTTTAAAAGTATTAAAAGTAAAAATCCCCCCTTTTCCCTTATCAGTCCTTTATTATTAATAAAAATATATAAACAAACAAATAAACTATACATAATTGGTATCGCCGCGTCTGTAACGGCCTGAACTAAAAAATTATTTCGTTATTTATCCCGCGCGGTCAACGCCGTAAAAAAAAATAATAATAAACCGTACCACAATAACAATTGTTTGGTCACTTCACCTCCCAAAAAATTGAATAAAAAGAGATCAAAAAGTCGCATGTCCCTAAAAATGGTACTGATGGAAACTACAGTTCGTTATGCAAAAAATAAATCCTCGCACGGCTTTATTGATGGAAAAATAAAAAAGTTCTGGCTCTTAGAATAAGGTAACACAAAAAGTGAATGATTTTTTACAAAACGTATTTTATTGTGCAAACGCCATAAGAAATAAAAAAAAACTATAAACATCTGGTATCGCCGTCATCGTATCGCCCCGCAGAATAAAGTGAATATGTCATTTATAGCGCACGGTGCACGCTGTAAAAAAAATTGATTAAAAAAACAATAGTAGAATTGCTATTTTTTAGTCACCACGCCACCTAAAAATAGAATAAAAACTGATCAAAAAGCCGCATGCACCCCAAGAAAACTACAATGGATTCCTCAAGGGGTCTAGTTTTCAAAATGGGGTCACTTTTGGTGGTTTTCCACTGTTTTGGCACCACAAGACCTCTTCAAACTGGACATGGTGCCTAATAAAAAGGATGCCTCAAAATCCTCTAGGTGCTCCTTTGCTTCGGAGGCCGGTGCATCAGTCCATTACCGCACTAGGGCCACATGTGGGATATTTCTCAAAACGGCAGAATCTGGGCAATACGTATTAAGTTGCGTTTCTCTGGTAAAACCTTTTGTGTTATAAAAAAATGGTATAAAGAGGATTTTCTGACAAAAAATTTTTTTCAATTTCACTTTGCTCTAAATTCCTGTGAAACACCTAAAGAGTTCATAAACTTTCTAAATGCTGTTGTGAATACTTTGAGGGGTCTAGTTTCTAAAATGGGGTGTTTGATAGGGGTTTCTAATATATAGGTCCATCAAAGCAACTTCAGAACTGAACTGTAACCTAAAAAAAAATTAAAAATCAGGCAATACTTGGCTTCTTACATCATACTGATAATGAGCCGTGCCCACCCCGAGATGACCCCAGTTTTGACCGTTTGTATAAACGGAGACCCCTATTAGACCGTTTCAGTGCCCGGTTTTCCCAAGCATACACCCCCTAGAAGTTTATTTCTATTGATGATTCCTTGGTGGATTTTAAAGGGAGGCTTCAATTCCGCGAGTACCTGCCGGGTAAGAAGGCAAGGTATGGCGTGAAGATGTATAAGCTGTGCGAGAGTGTATCAGGGTATACCTACAGGTTTAGGATATATGAAGGGAAGGACACCAGTGCTCAGGCCCCAGAATGCCCCCCCTTACTGGGAGTTAATGCAAAAATTGTGTGGGATTTGGTACACCCACTGCTGGACCAGGGTTACCACCTCTACCTGGATAATTTTTATACCGGCGTCCCACTCTTCAACTGCCTCACTTCCAGTCCTGTGGCATGCGGCACTGCTAGAAGAAATCTGAGAGGCCTCCCTAAGACTCTGCAGGGCAAACAAGAAGGGGTGAGCGCAGGGCACATTCTAGCAGCAACATATTGTGTGTCAAGTACAAGGACAAGAGAGATGTCACACCAGTACCCATGTACCTGTACGAGATACCAGTACAGAGACACCTAAACCAGACTGCATCCTGGACTACAATAGGTACATGGGAGGGGTGGACTTGTCAGATCAAGGCCTGAAGCCCTACAGCGCCATGCGGTGTGGTATAAGAAGCTGGCCGGGCACATCATACAGATGGCATTGTACAATGTGTATGTGCTACGTCGATGTACAGGCCAGAGGGGAACTTTCCTGGAATTTCAAGAGGTGATTATCAAGAACCTAATCTTTAGGGACCAGGAACGGGGGGGCACCCAGTACTTCTGGAAGCGAGGCCACACGCATCGTACCAGGGCAACACTTTCCAGGAGAAGTTCCCCAAACTGGCAAGAAGGGAAAAAGTCAAAAGAGGTGCAGAGTCTGCTATAAGAGGGGTATAAGGGAGGACACAATATATCAATGTAACGCGTGTCCCGAAAAAACAGAGCTCTGTATGAAAGCGTGTTTTAAAATTTATCATACATCCCTTGTTTTATAATTTACCCCAATTCTACTTACCCTGATGCACTCCGCACAGCTTATCCCCCCTCGTCTTTCCCCTCTGAGCCCTGCTGTGTGTCCAGGCAGCTGATAACAGCCACATGTAGGGTATTGCCATACCCGGGAGAACCCACATTACAGTTTATGGGGTGTATCTCTCCGGTCAAAATGCTCACTACACCTCTAGATGAATGCCTTAAGGGTGTAGTTTTTAAAAAGGGGTCACTTCTTGCGGGTTTCAACTGTACTGGTACCTCAGGGGCTTCTGCACACATGACTTTGCACGAGAAAATCCCCAGTAGGCCAAATGGTGGTCCTTTCGTTCTGAGCCCTCCCATGGGCCCAAACCGCAGTTTATCACCACAAATGGGGTATTGCTGTACTCAGGACAAATTGCGCAACAGAATGGGGTATTTTATTTCTTGTGAAAATAAGAAATTTTC